>NW_022639564.1:1089516-1089747 GCF_010583005.1 Odontomachus brunneus
ATATATATATATATATATATATATATATATATATATATATATATATATATATATATATATACGGTATCTAAAAATTACTTTCATTTTATACTAATTTTTTTTATTAATAATTTTTTAATGAGCAACGAGCGACGGCTGAAACCTTTTGAATGTTATTCAGGATGATGACCTTGACAACATATATGAAGGTCATCGTCCTCGGAAGGTGGTCTGTTTTTGTCAATATTTACC
>NW_022639564.1:1089757-1090555 GCF_010583005.1 Odontomachus brunneus
GTGTGTGTGTGTGTGTGTGTGTGTGTGTGTGTGTGTGTGTGTGTGTTACATCAGAGGTAAGGACTCCACGGTTCGTCACTCCCATGGTATTTAATGACTTCAAACTCTCTCGTGTGTGTGTGTGTGTGTGTGTGTATGACTTGTGTATATATGTGTGTGTGAGTGAGTATTTGAGTGTGTGTATGGGTAGGTGGACGGGCGGTTGTGAAATGCGGATGGGTGGGAAGGTGTATGTGCGCATACTACTCAATATGAGGTATTCCCGCCCCTTCGGCGAATCATCTCAAGCAGTCTATTCCTCATACTGATACATCTACTGATTTCATCTTGAGGAATTTCCTGCCAAATCTCTTGAAGAATTCTTTCGAGTTCTGCGAGCATCGTTGGCTGCCTTGGATAATCTCTCAACCGAACAACAGTTTGAGCGTTTAATGGCGGATCGATTATGATTTGGGGAGGAATTACAATGACTGAACGTACAAACTTAGTGGTAATTCCTCCTCCGGGTTTGACAACAGCCCGATATATCGATGAGGTTCTTCGGCCAGAAGTTGTACCCTTCCGGCAAAGAATTGGAGACCATTTTATTCTTATGCAGGATAATGCTCGTCCTCATAACGCTGCGCTGACAAGACAGAATCTACAGGATCACGATATCGCGGTTCTCAATCATCCAGCAGTAAGCCCAGACCTGAATCTTATTGAACACGATAGGTCGTCGGTTGAGAAATTATCCAAGGCAGCCAACGATGCTCGCAGAACTCGAAAGAAGTCTTCAAGAGATTTGACAGGAAATTG
>NW_022639564.1:1090565-1092325 GCF_010583005.1 Odontomachus brunneus
GAAATTATGAAACCATTTTATGATAACTGGAAATTATGAAACCATTTTATGATAACTGGAAATTATGAAACCATTTTATGATAACTGGAAATTATGAAACCATTTTAAGATAACTGGAAATTATGAAACCATTTTTATACTGCGCATATATTTGTTACATAAAATAAACAATATATATCATCAATATTAAACATATATATCATATAAACAACATATATCATCAATATTAAACACATATATCAAATAACAACATATATCATCAATATTAAACACTAAAATAATAATTGCATGATAATTAGAAGCTATGTGATTATTCGTCACGATTACGATAACCGTAATCGGATTACGGGGCCCGTCAAAATAACAGTGGTTTTTGGGAGCATTTTTAACGAGGAACATGGGAAAGATAGTAAAAAAATTCCATGATCAATATTAATACGGAAAATATAGTAAGAAAAGCATGATAACGATAACCAGGATGACTCAAAATGAAAATAGTTTTTTCAGATACTTTTAGCGAGAAATACGGGAAAAATAAGGGAAAAATCTTTGACCAACACATACTAAAATAAATAACATTAATAAACAAAAAAATATTTAATCTTTAAACAAAAATAATTGCACAATGAACCTTCTTATGCTTTAGTATATTTATGAATAGGGATATACATAGAATATAATATGATTTATCTTAACTTGATAATAAACTTATAATATTATAGTTGCAATAGGTACACTTTCACATAGGAGCACAGGATTAATTAAATTCTTAAAAAATAAATTAAATTAATTAATTAATTAATTAATTAAATTCTTAAAAATATTTCTTTCTTCAAAAAAATAAATGGTGCAATTAAATAAATATACTTTTATTATAAAACTTTTATATGAAACATTTTTTGATACTTTCTTTAATTTACGAAATATATTGAGAAAATCGAAAAAGCCGCTGTATCTTTGAAGGATAGTTTCACCCTTTCAAAGCGTCTTTTAGCATCAACTAGAATTTTATAAATTACATATTATCGATAAATATCGATAAATTCGGTAAATAAATATCGGTAAATACACATTATCTATCCTTATCGCTCTGTAAATTGATTCCACAACGCTGTTTACCTATACTATATCAGCTGTACATATAATTTATATCTTTTGCAGCTTATCCATATTGTTCACTTCACTTTTGTTGTGCGATTTTTGTGAAGAAAATTTGTAGAGTTATTGGAACTGTCAAAAACTGTTTGCCAAATTTATTGTTTGAACAATACTGTGAACGATTGTATATCAATAATAACTATCTGAGAAGTGGCTTTTTAAAACTGTAGTAACTATGTCTCCGGCAAACTACTGAATACCAATAGTACTTCTGAAAGTTGTCTTTTCCGGTAAGTTTAGAAAACTATCAAACGCTGACAGTTACTGATAGATGGTATAGTACCTGTCACCGAAAAGACAAAAGTGATTACACTGAACTTTTGAATGTCAACAGTAACTGTAAATGTTTGTACAGTAACTATCGAGAACTATAAATATCCGGAAGTTTTTTTTTCTAAGGTTTTTTTTCTATTATTTTTGTTCTATGGTACGCTGGTGGCAAAATATGTGTAACCGTAACGATCCTAATTGATTTAAATACATAGAACAGGTTTGGAATAATAAAGATAAAAGATTTGGAAGCATTATGCTTACAACTAAAAAAAGAAATCTTAATCCTCAAATCAGAGAATGAGATACTCAAAAATACAGCGAAAACCAAC
>NW_022639564.1:1092335-1093011 GCF_010583005.1 Odontomachus brunneus
CTCAAGATGAAATCAGTAGATGTATCAGTATGAGGAATAGACTGCTTGAGGTGATTCGCCGAAGGGGCGGGAATACCTCATATTGAATAGAATGCGCACATACACCTACCCACCCATCCGCATTTCACAACCGCCCGTCCACCTATCCATACACACATATATACACACACAAATTACATACACACAGACACACACACACGAGAGATTTGGAGTCATTAAATACCACGGGAGTGACGAACCGTGGGGTTCTTATCTTTGATGTGACACACACATCCACACACACACACACACACACACAAACACACATACACATAATGATGTGCAAACTCCGACCGAGCAACCTCCTCGTGGTGCACATCGGATAACGCGAATGCCGGCATTACTTGATTAAAATCTTGCAAAAAACAGGGTCTACTTTGGAACCTGATAATTCAGCTCCTAGGCAAGCTAGAACAATTTTCTTTATGCCATTTTAAAGAGAATGTTTTCGGCTTCAAAACTAATGTGATGACGTTTTTCGCCTCGTTGTTGCTTTGCCCATGGAAGGCTGCAATGTCATAACATTTTTAAGACTTAAACTCTCTCTGCTTTTGGTTTTCGTGAAAAAAACAGTTTAACGGGACGAAAAATGTCACTTAGGCCATCTTAAAGTAGAGGCCTTACCCTTCAAAACGCG
>NW_022639564.1:1093021-1100489 GCF_010583005.1 Odontomachus brunneus
ATACCAATAGTACTTCTGAAAGTTGTCTTTTCCGGTAAGTTTAGAAAACTATCAAACGCTGACAGTTACTGATAGATGGTATAGTACCTGTCACCGAAAAGACAAAAGTGATTACACTGAACTTTTGAATGTCAACAGTAACTGTAAATGTTTGTACAGTAACTATCGAGAACTATAAATATCCGGAAGTTTTTTTTTCTAAGGTTTTTTTTCTATTATTTTTGTTCTATGGTACGCTGGTGGCAAAATATGTGTAACCGTAACGATCCTAATTGATTTAAATACATAGAACAGGTTTGGAATAATAAAGATAAAAGATTTGGAAGCATTATGCTTACAACTAAAAAAAGAAATCTTAATCCTCAAATCAGAGAATGAGATACTCAAAAATACAGCGAAAACCAACGCAACTAACCCAAAAGACACAAATAGTATCCCTCACCGCCAAGAAGAATACCGATGAAGATGAGTTGAGTAAGTGTTATCTGTTTTGCTGGCATAGATCCAATCATTGATCATTGTCTTCATTTTGGAAATAATAGTTACAATATGTCACTGAGATAGATGTCAGGAAAATATGACAGTAACATTAAACCTGTCATTTCCTATTACTTCTCTGACGTTAATAAGGTTGTTAAGCGTTAAGTCAATAGTTCACTTAACACTTACTCAACTCATCTTCATCGGTGTAGTATTCTTCTTGGCGGTGAGGGATACTATTTGTGTCTTTTGGGTTAGTTGCCCCTTATAGAAATATCATACTAAGAATCATTGATAATTACTTATTATCCAGTATTTTTAATACTGAAAATAAGTAATTATCAATGATTCTTAGTATGATATTTCTATAAAAGGCGTTGGTTTTCGCTGTATTTTTGAGTATTTTATTCTCTTATTTGAGGATTAAGATTTCTTTCTTTAGTCGTAAGCATAATGCTTCCAAGTCTTTTATCTTTATCTGAAGATCTTTATTGCTTATATTGTGTTCGGAGGTGTTGTCTATATTTTCTAAGATTAGTCCTGGAGTTAATAGGCTAGCTCTTTGAGGACAACTCTCAATTAAACGAGCGCCGAGCAATAGTTGCCCCCTCGTTAGAGGATGGATTTTCCAGGACGCAGCATGGTCTGCGGATAATGTTTCCTAAGTTTGTTTTACTCATTGCTCTGATTGTTTTCTGTCGGGGTTCTTTCCCTTAGCTGGATTGCTCTCGTTTTTAGGCGCCAGAGTTTCGCCTTTTGTCCTCATCTATCTGCTATGACCAGAGACCCTTATAGAAATATCATACTAAGAATCATTGATAATTACTTATTTTCAGTATTAAAAATACTGGATAATAAGTAATTATCAATGATTCTTAGTATGATATTTCTATAAGGGGATCACATTGCCCAGGGTTCGCGACGTAGGACGCTAGATGATTGGACTTGCTGGTGTGCTTGTTGTTTTGCAGCACGGCGTTTCACGACTTTTTATAGATATGTTCCTTCCAGCAAGAAACATACCATCGCGACTTTACCAGCCATTTGAACCCCCGTATTAAGACTAATGCTCAATGATCTGTTGAGGAGATTCGAAAAGGAGTCTCATTTTTTAATCTTATCTATAACGATCTTAGCTGCAGTGATTCTTATCTTTCTACGCTTAAAGTTTATTAAATATTTATAAGAAGGGCCCTTTAAGACCAATTGTTTTGCCGATCAACAATTTTCTTTATGTTCTAGACGACTTTAATTTAGATTGTACAATACAGCGTTTTTCAAGGGGTTTATCAGTGGAAAATAATTTTAAATTTGTGAAGTCTATTAACAATAAATATATACAACCTGGATTTTTCTTTTTTTACTTAACAAAATTTCACTTTTTACTAAATCATCATATAGACTTTGTTACGCATAGTTTGAAGAAACATTGGACTACTATCTTTAAAAAAATATCACTACCACTTTTGAAATTCATAGAAGACACATACTTGGTAGAGACACATACTTTCATATTTGATTAGATAAAGCTTGCAGAAGTTCAATACCCCCAGGGGTGTTCCCCTTTATCATCTTGTTAATTGTTAATTTGATTGAAAGACTTGCAATCCATGATAATCATCATGTTAGCCTTTTATTTATCTCTATATAATAAATAAATGGATAAAATAATTTCCAGTACGCCCATTTCTTTTGTTAAGAACAAATTAACTTTATTTAATCCATCTCACGAGACGATTACAATTTGCTATGGAGATTGGTAGCAAACACCATATTAATTTCTAGAGATCACAATTGTCACTGAATAGAACGAATTTAAGCACTGATTGTCCCCATAAACGTACATTTTCTGTACGTCATTTAACCATTTCTCATTATATCACATATTCCATGGAATACATACCATATTGAATTTAGCTAACAGAATATTTTTTTAAACTTATAAATAATTATTGTAATAATTTGAAAAATCTGTATAAAAAAATATTATTATCTTTATAAATTTCATTGTAATTTAATTGTTATTCATTTCTATTACTTTTTGATTGAAATTTTAATTATTGAAATTATAAAATTATAAAATTACAAATTAGTAGATAATTAAGTATTGAAATATAGAATAATAATTATTATTGTCATTGTCGTCGTTGTTGTTATTTATATGGACGTATAAATAAAAATGTAATGAAAACGTGAATGACACGTGAGACACAACAGCTACTGCTGTTCAATTGTGACGGTCGAACGTATCAAGTGTGCCGCGGCCGACTAGAATCATTCTTTAAAAATTGCCGACTAGAAGCATTCTTTAAAAATTTATGAACAGTATTAATCCGTGATACAGATAGTAGTATAACTATTTCTGTTTCGTAGAAACGTATCACTGTTTTCTGAACGGTGGATTTAGAAATAAAATTGCGATCAGGATATGCAGCATTGAATGTGTAGATCAGTTACTTTTTCGTATGATCTAATATGGCCTGCAAATTTTCGATAAAGAAACAGCATTATCTTTTCTTTATCAGTTAACATTTTTAAAAAAGAAATTTGAAATTGTAGTTGGAAAAAGAAAGGCGTAATCCCGCTGAGGACACGCGTATAGCCCGGCGCCTCCGCGCTGGGAAGAAAATACCCCTTTCGGAGGAAAGTAATCACTCAGAGTATGGAGACGCAGACCCTGTCTCCACTCGTGAGCGTCGGAGTCAAGTCCGAATGAGATTCAGCGGACATGTGTCCGGCCGTTTCAGCCAATAGGCCATAGTTTTGGAGAAATCGATTTTTAAAGAATGATTCTAGTCGGCCGCGGCACACTTGATACGTTCGACCGTCACTATTGAACAGCAGTAGCTGTTGTATCTCACGTGTCATTCACGTTTTCATTACATTTTTATTTATACGTCCATATGAATAACAACAACGACGACGACAATAATAATAATTATTCTATATACGAAAACTGTAAAGCAATTTATGTTGGCCAGAGTGGTAGGCAATTAAGAACGCGGATCTCTGAATACCGTAGAATTCCGAAAGATGGCAATTTAACTCATGTCCATATGCTACAACACAGACACATTTTTGTCCGGGATAAAGTCGAGTTTCTTGACTCTGAGTCCTCTTACAGGAAAAGATTAATCTCGAAGATATTACAAATTAAAAAACAGCGTAGTGGAATCAATTTACAGGACGGAATTGATCGATAATGTGTATTTACCGTTATTGCTTAAATTTAAGAACTAGTATGACATTCTACAATAAGCAATAAATCTTAAGTCATAACAAAATTGACCAATCATAGTCGACTATTAGAAGAATAATCCACTGTAATTGGTCAATTTTATTGCAACTTAAAACTTATTGCTTATTGTAGAAAGCCTCTAAAGCGTGGTCTACAATGAGAACTTAAGCCTTAAAATTTAAGCTTTAAACTCTAAGCCGTAAGAAATTGATCAGTCACAGTCAATTATTTTTCTTATAATTGACTGATTGGTCAATTTCTTACGGCTTAGGACTTAAAGCTTAAATTTTATGTCTTAAGTTTTCATTGTAGCTTAACCCTTTGCGACATACATTTCTCTATCAAATTAATTTCACAGATAAATGTACCTTTAGGTTTTTGGTAATCGCTGATTACGACTCCGAAGCCAGATTTTCAAAATTTAAAATGGCGGATCCAATATGGCGGACAAATTTGAGAAAATTATAGTATTTGTATGAAACCTAGTATCTAGTGTTTTTTGGTTCGCTGATTATGAATCTGATCTCAGATTGTCGAAATTCAAAATGACGGATCCAAAATTATTATATATAGTTATATTATATATTATATCATACTATATACTACATATTATACTATATGTTTATTTTTTACTATTTGTAAAATTTCTCATATGCCTACTAAAACTTTCTGTAACGTCGAATAAATTACAGTTAAGCTATCGCAACTAACGTTAGATACATAAAGAAGATATATAAATTGTAATATAACATGCAGTTTTTATTTTTGTTTTTACTATTTATTTATAAATATTATGGCCATATTTTACTCACATTTTGAATAAATGACTGGCGTCGTAAGCTCGAGTTAATGACGGTCGAAACCCACGTGTGTCCTGCAGTAAGATTCCATCGAAGGAACATGGACGAGAATCACTGGAGTTCTTTCAATAGTTTATTCTTCAGCTGCCAGTTACAAGTTTTTGCGGCGGATCCCACTCTTAGACGATGTAGACATAGGTCTCTTTCTGCTGTAACAAACTGTACTGAGACGTTTTATGAATGATTCCAGATAGCACATGGACGTCTCGTGGACGTCCACTTGGCGTCGTATGCTCGAGTTAACGACGGCCGACGTATGTCCCGCGGTAAGATTGCGTCGAAGGTACGTGGACGAGAATCACTGGAGTTCTCTACGTTTCAATACTTTATTCTTCAGCTGTCGGTTACAAGTTTTTACGGCTAATCGCACTCTTGGACGACGTAGGTTTCTTTTTGTCGTGACAGACTACACTGGGACGCTTTACGAGTGCTATTCTCGCGAGAAACGACTAAAGCCTGATCTGCTAAAGCAATATGCTCTTTGCGTTCTGTTTCTTGTTTTCTATCTTTTTCTAACTTAAAGCTTAAGTTTGAGTCAGAAAGAGATAAAGAGAAAGAAGCGGGAAGCAAAGAGCATATTGTAGATCAGGCTTAAGATCTGACGATCGGAAAACAATACTACTCGCGATTGGCGCGGACGACACACGCTTCGCAATATGAGTTGCTACGCGCAGTCGGCACATATCTCGCGAAACGACTTACTACGCGAGTTAAGGGGTTTCCCTTGTACAATAGGGCCTAAAATAGGGTAATTTTTAGAAACTTTTAAAATAAAAATGATAAAATCAATTGATATTTCGTATGTGTCAAGTTGAGTTAAATAATTGGAAAGCACTCATTGTTTTCTGTCGTCAGATCTTAGATCGTCAGATCTTAGTCGTTTCTCGCGAGAGTAGCCCAGATAGCACAGGATGTTTTATGGACATCCATTTTATCTCCATTTTACGTCCGCACATCTATGGACATGCAATGGAGGTCCATAAGATATCCGATGTTGGACATAAATGTCTTAAGTATAAAATTCAACCAGAGTTGGGAAGTACGCGTTACTTGTAACGACGTTACTATTTCGTTACTTTTTTTTGGTAACGATTTGGTAACGCCGTTACTTTTTTGTATCAGTAACGAAAAAATAACGGCGTTACATTTTCTTTAGTAACGAGTAACGAAATTCATCGTTACTTGTATCGTTGCTTTTTTACTATAGTGGCTTCTGCATACAGAACGCGGCAACGCTTGCCACGCGACGAAAGTTTGCAACGATAAACAATTAATGTGTTGCCTTCCGTAAAGCCCATTCTACAATAAGCAATAAATCTTAAGTCATAATAAAATTGACCAATCATATCAAGAAGAACATTGAGGTCTGTTTGTTTCGCCCGAGTCACGATACCATCGTTTTGTAATTCTTTCTGTACAATCCTTGAGTAATTTTATTTTATTGTAATTATCACTGAAGAGGGTTCACGATTGAGCCGAAACGTTTGAAAATTTATGTTACATTCAATAAAGGATTTTTCCATTTCCTAACATATAAGGAAGGTTTTATCTATATGATATAATAACACTATTACATCTGTGCTTAAACTCAAATTAACCCTTTTATATATATTTTTTAAATGAGAACTTAAGCCATAAAATTTAAGCTTTAAATTCTAAGCCGTAAGAAATTGACCAGTCACAGTCAATTATTTTTCTTATAATTGACTGTGATTGATCAACTTCTTACGGCTTAGAACTTAAAGCTTAAATTTTATGGCTTAAGTTCTCATTGTAGACCACGATTAAATTTGTCTATTTTAAAAATGGACAAATTACAATCGAATATTCACAAAAATGGCGAAATTTTACGGTTCGACGATATTCAAAGTGATTGGTCAATTCTTACGGTATATCTTACGTTACTGTTATGTCAATTCGTGTACGGCGCCTCTAAAGCCCATTCTACATTACTCGCAATCGCAAAATCGCAAAGAAGTGACCAATCATAATTGATTATTCTTTGATTACAAGAAGAACAATCGACTATGAATAGTCAATTTCTTTGCGACCTTACGATTTGCGACTAATATAGAATGGGCTTTATGTCGTTATCCAAGAATGTATGCTTTACGTATATATGCTTTTTAAATATCTTATATTTTGTCTTTATATATATAATTTATATATATAATTTATGTACTGTCTCTCTTACTATTCGTTTTATAAGCCGATTTTAACTTCTTTTTTTTATAAAAGTAACGGAAAGTAACGATTTTTTATCGTTACTTTTCAAATAACAATAACACGTTACTTTTTAGAATCAGTAACGAGTAACGGTAACGAGTTACTTTTTACCGCAAGTAACGGTAACGGTAACGCGTTACTTTTAAAAAGTAATGTTCCCAACTCTGAATTCGACTATAGGCATGTTGAAAATGCGCGCTATCAACTCTACATATCATTTTATCCCCAGGCAACAACGTCACGTCATTTTCACTTCGATAAATGATGATTACCAATCCTAGACGTCATGTAACCAATAACTGACGTTTAAAAAACGTGAATAATTTTGACGTGATAATAACGTCATTTAAAGATATCTATAATATGTTTTTGAGAGGTCATTTTTAATCAACTCGATAAGCAAAGAATGTGACAGATTTTTATCTAATTTTCATTTATATCAACTATGATGTACCAACAGATTATTATTTATACACATTGTTATTTATTTTTAATGTGCTTGCGTCTCAAAATTTGATCTCTTAGAGCTTGCATCTCTTAGAAATAAACCTTATAATCCTACCATTTCTTACTCACGAGCATTGCATCGTTGCAATTATCCAGTTAGTAGAATAATATTCAAAAATATGTTAATGAGAAAATGTTGACCCAGATAGCACAAACA
>NW_022639564.1:1100569-1101163 GCF_010583005.1 Odontomachus brunneus
ATCCTACCATTTCTTACTCACGAGCATTGCATCGTTGCAATTATCCAGTTAGTAGAATAATATTCAAAAATATGTTAATGAGAAAATGTTGACCCAGATAGCACAAACATGAATAGAAGTTCATAGAGAAACAATTTTAAAGAATATCTAAATAATTAGAAAAATGAATATCTGAAGAATTCCTGAAGAATTATCCGAGCTAAATTTATTCAAAAGTATTCTTTGGAACTTTATTATAATAAATATTTCGCGAATCATTACTTGGGATACTCTGAGAATTTGTGAGAAATTACTATAATTAACTAATTTTATTTACATTTTATGGTTACATTAGATAGATACCCCATCGCTTATAATAAGCGTTAATTTGTATGTTTATATATAAATTTAATTAAATCTTATATAATAAGGTAGATTTTTCTTTTTTCTTAGTAGTATTATTTTATAATTACTCAAAGTTTATAGTCTTTTATGATTTTATTCAATAACAGTTAACAATAAAGGATTTTTACTATAAAAATTTAAACAGAAATTATAGAAAACTCCTTTTTAGAATAACTAACAATAAGAATTGAAGAGGCAAATAAGGAGTAC
>NW_022639564.1:1101173-1101523 GCF_010583005.1 Odontomachus brunneus
CGAAGCCTCGGTGGCCGAATGGAAAGGCGTCCCGCCCGGAAAAAGGGGAGATTCCAGGTTCGAATCTTAGCCACGATAAACGGACAATCATTTACTCAAAATATGGCCATAATATTTATAAATAAATAGTGAAAACGAAAATTAAAACTGCATGTTATATTACAGTTTATATACTTTTTTTATGTAATATCTAACGTTAGTTGCGATAGCTTAACTGTAATTTATTCGACGTTACAGAAAGTTTTAGTGGACACATGAGAAATTTTACAGATAGTCGAAAATAAATATATAGTGTAATATGTAGTATACAGTATGATATAATATATAGGGTTGGCAAAAAGTCCGGAAAC
>NW_022639564.1:1101533-1101611 GCF_010583005.1 Odontomachus brunneus
ATATATATATATATATATATATATATATATATATATATATATATATATATATATATATATAAGATTCGAACCTGAAAC
>NW_022639564.1:1101621-1103898 GCF_010583005.1 Odontomachus brunneus
TTTTAGTGGACACATGAGAAATTTTACAGATAGTCGAAAATAAATATATAGTGTAATATGTAGTATACAGTATGATATAATATATAGGGTTGGCAAAAAGTCCGGAAACTGTCAAATATCTCGAAAAGGATCAACTGTAGCGAAAAATATACAAAAATATAAAAATATACAAAGATCGAGAAGCGTTATCGTGAAGCGTGGATATGCGCGAGTTTCAACTGAGTACGTGTGATATTACGTCGTGAATGAATAACCGCGTTCGATGAGAGCGAATGAACAACTAAGCCGGTCATATCGTCTAGCTCGAGACACGAAAAACAAAGTTATTTTTGTTTTTCTCCTGTGTTTATGTTTTTTAGGCTTCCAGCCTAGTTGTTCATTCGCTCGCATCGAACGCGGTTATTCATTCACGACGTAATATCACACGTATTCAGTCAAAACTCGCGCTTCACGATAACGCTTCTCGATCTTTGTATTTTAAAAACGAGTCGTGCTTTCTCGCATCTTACTCTTTGTCTGTTCCCTTTCTTTTATTGGACGGTATGGGGCAGAATTCTAGAAAGTAGTGCTGAGATCTTGATTGCTGAGAAATATTTGCAAGATTTTATATGAAGACATTATATTTAAAATATTTTTTATGTATTATGTATTTGAAATATTTTGGGCATACGCTAATAAAAAACGTACGAGTATCCATTCAAAAATCCTGTAAGATATAATTTATAGAAAATTATAACAAAAAATAATTATTATTCATTTTAATTACTCGTGTTCATTATTATTATTAGTATACTCTTACAAAAAACACTCAATTGTGGGTATAAACACCCAAAAATTGGGAAAAAATACTTAAATTTGAGTGTTAACAACTAACTGACTTCAAGTCAAGAAATCTTTGAATTACATACAATGAAAATTTGTACAATATGTAATGTTTTAAGGAAAATATTTCTAGAATATTCAATTTGAGATTATTCTAATATATTTCCTGCGACAGATTTCCAGAATATTTCAAAAACTTCGCAAATGATAATATTTTAAGTGGAATATTTTTAGAATATTCTATTTCAGATATTTTGAGATATTTTCAACGACAGATCTCCAAAATATTTCAGAAACATCGCACAAATGTAATATTTCAAATGGAATATTCTTAAAATATCTCATATTTCACGAAATATCCTATTTCAAATATCTGTAACATATTCCAAGAATATTTCAAATTTTAATATTTTAAAAATATTTGTAATATTCTGAAGACATTGCTGAGATGTTTTGTGCTGTGTGGGTTGTGCCAACACGGACGGAAAACAGCGTTTCGAGAAAACATGTTAAAAGTTTTGAAATGAAACCTATATAACATAATTTTTGAATAATTACTATTATTCAGCTATTCCGGCGCCTTAAGAGGTACCTTCCTGCGCCTCGTTAACCATGTGTTGCTTCCATGTGTTGCTAGAAAGTCTATGTGCAGTTCAAGCATCCCTTATCGCATTTTTACTCTTTGATGCGGGCATCAAACGATTCGAACCCTCTTATTAGCAATATTAATACGCATTTCGTCCAACCTGGATGCCCAATAAATCCATTATTCGCAGATATGAATCGGATCCGTCGTTAAAAACGTCGTCACGTAAACAGTTACTTTAACGATACGCAGGCTACCAAAGGTCGTCTTGGGCGCAATCTTCCAAATAGTCTGATTATAGCTTCCATTATTGTTTTGCATATAACCACCTACGCATCTTTGCATCTTTGCACGACTCCGGCTAGGAGACTCTTCACAAACAGGTCGCAAACAGGTCACAACAGGCGACTACATATCCATTGTCTCGAGCTTCGTGCGCGCCAAGCGGCCGAGCTTGTTCGCGCGCTCGTACGTTTTTATCTATATGTCAACCGCAATGTTATTCGAGAAATTATGGCCAATGTCCAATGGCCATCTTATATATGCCTCTCTCACCTTATACATCTATATATGAGCCTATATATGAGGACATATGTGATCCTCAAACAAAGATATATCTAAAGATGTATGTAAAAAAATATCTCTAAAAAAAGAAAAAAAATTGCCAAAAAAGGAAAAAAGGAAAGATAAATCTAATCCCAGCAATGAAAATGATATATTTGTTATAAAAGTTGACGAAAACTGCAGGGTTGAAAAGTAACGCGTTACTTTTAAAAAGTAACGTTCCCAACCCTATATATATCTATATATGTAATGTATCTATATATATATATATATATATATATATATATATATATATATATATATAT
>NW_022639564.1:1103908-1111136 GCF_010583005.1 Odontomachus brunneus
ATATATATATATATATATATATATATATATATATATATATATATATATATATATATATATACGATATATATCGTATATATCTGTCATATATATCTATTTCTAAATATATTTGATGTAAATCCTATATGTGAAAAACTATATGTGATAATTCTATATGTGATAAACTATATGTGAAAAACTATATGTGATAATCCTATATGTAATAAACTATATGTGAAAAAAATATGTGTTAAATAAATAAAATTTACTCTCAATTTGCTTAACTAATTTTTTCCTACAGGATGTTCTCTTTCTTTTAAGACATACGTCTTGCCTGTTTCTTAATTCGTACCTCGTTCGCTTGTTAATTATCAGTATTTTTTTCATGGATTTCGTGTTTGCTTGTTTATATGCTCAACGCGATTCTTATCCATAGTTTAATTTTATCGGTCGATAATGTACTGTTATGTGATTCTGTAAAGACTTGGTATCCTGGCATATCGGTGACTACATACTTATTTTTATTTAATGCTTTACTAATTCGATACGGGTTGTATTTTTTATCAATATCTGATTTCTTCAACAAATCTCGGATCATAACTAAGTCTGTTCTGTTATACTCTTTATTATAGGCTTGAAGTTCACGATTTGTGTATAATCTTTCAAATTATCGCGTTACGAAGTCATCATCTATCTTTTAAAATGCTTTAATTAATTGTTAGAGTTCGTAAAGAAGGATGGATCACATCTCAGTAACAAAAAAGTTACCCGTAATTGTGGCTTGTTTGTTATTGTAATAAATAATGAGTACACTTGTAAACAAACAGAACATGAAGCAACAAACAGTAACTGTTCTGATTTAAATTTACCAAAATTTCAATCATCTCAAGAAGATAAAGAAACTAATGAAGATTTAAAAAATAAAAATATATCTAAAGATATATCTAAAGGAAGTGTAAGTAAAATAACTCAAAGTAATGAGTTTTTTTAAATAAAAGAAACGAAGAACCAATTTACGTATTATGGAGCAAAGAATCAAGATAAAAATTGTTCTACTAATTTTAATTTATCAATGTCTAATTTACGGTAATACAATTACGACGAGATAATTGAAGATCCAAGCCAAGATATTGATGAACGTAACGATGAAACGATAGAAAATCAATATCCTCCTAAGAATCATAATAATAATATAATAGGAAATGATGACCTTTGGGAAAAAGTCAATACTAAATATATGCCTAATTGGGAAGATAATGACGATGAAAGTGAGGAAGTCTTCGAACTGCCAGAATTTTTCGAACTACGAAAAGATGTACGCAGTCGCATCCTGAAACGAGCATTAAAAAAAAAATTGCACAACATCGACGTAGACAAAGAATAAAATATGTTTGGGAGTCAATATGCAGAGTATTCTGCGGTATATGCTGTTGTGGATTGCAGCATATATAATCTTTAAATACATTTTATGGTAAGTTCCATCACATTATTTGTAATTTCTTACATATGTTATAGTTGTTTTACGCATAAACATGTCAGCCCATCTCAGGGCGAATATTTTAAATCACGCTAGTTCATGTAAAAAGAACGACATCACTACCGCGTTCCTAAGAATCTACGATCGGTAGTCCTGCTAAAGGACATTCCGCGTCCGCGGGACAATAGCGACTGTGCACTGAGCTCACGTTCTTTAAGGGATGCCAAATGAGTTACATTTACAGCACGCTGACAACGCGTAGTGGGGACGGCTCCCATGGTGCGTGACCGTCCGTGTGCGCTTTTCACTTCGGCTGACTTCGTTTAATTTGGATTTTCTTGGATTTTTTAATTTTTTTTTTTGTTTGGATTAATCATTATAACATTTTGTTAAAAATCTAAAAGTAATTATTACTGGTTCACTACATTACACCAATATTTATCGCATATCGAATGTTGTTGTATTGTTTCAATATCTATCAGTAAATTATCCAACAACATATATAGATATATACAGGGTTGGGAACGTTACTTTTTAAAAGTAACACGTTACTTCCCAACCCTGCAGTTTTCGTCAACTTATATAACAAATATATCATTTTCATTGCTGGGATCAGAATTATCTTTCCCTTTTTCCTTTTTTGGCAATTTTTTTTCTTTTTTTAAAGATATTTTTTTACATACATCTTTAGATATATCTTTGTTTGAGGATCACATATGTCCTCATATATAGGCTCATATATAGATGTATAATATGAGAGAGGCATATATAAGATGGCCATTGAACATTGGCCATAATTTCTCGAATAACATTGCGGCTGACATATAGATAAAAACGTACGAGCGCGCGAACAAGCTCGGCCGCTTGGCGCGCACGAAGCTCGAGACAATGAATATGTAGCCGCCTGTTGTGACCTGTTTGCGACCTGTTTGTGAAGGGTCTCCTAACCGGAGTCGTGCAAAGATGCAAAGATGCGTAGGTGGTTATATGCAAAACAATAATGAAAGCTATAATCAGACTATTTGGAAGATTGCGCCCAAGACGACCTTTGGTAGCCTGCGTATCGTTAAAGTAGCTGCTTACGTGACGGCGTTTTTAACGACGGATCCGATTCATATCTGCGAATAATGGATTTATTGGGCATCCAGGTTGGACGAAATGTGTATCAATATTGCTAAGAAGAGACCGCATTAAACTGTTACTTAATCTGACGATCGGCGCGCACGCGGTGACTCTGATAACTCCAACGATGTTCTTACAATTCATGCTTATATAATATATTATTTTGTTCATAGTATATTATAACATACAACATTCGATATGCGATAAATATTGATGTAATGTAGTGAACCAGTGATAATTACTTTTACATTTTTAACAAAATGTTGTAATGTTGAAATAAATTGTAATATAACATGCAGTTTTTATTTTTGTTTTTAATATTTATAAATTTATTTATAAATATTATGGCCATATTTTACTCACATTTTGAATAAATGACTGGCGTCGTAAGCTCGAGTTAATGACGGTCGAAACCCACGTGTGTCCCGCGGTAAGATTCCATCGAAGAAACGTGGACGAGAATCACTGGAGCTCTCTACGTTTCAATAGTTTATTCTTCAGCTACCGGTTACAAGTTTTTGCGGCGAATCCCACTCTTGGACGACATAGACATAGGTTTCTTTCTGTTGTAACAGGCTGCACTGAGACGCTTTATGAGTGCTCCCAGATGGCACATGGACGTCTTATGGATGTTCAAGTTTGGATATTGGGACGTCCATAAGACGTCCGAGTAAATCCCAACAGACGTTCCAACGGACGTTCTTAGTATGTCCGTTTTTATCTATTTTGGACGTCCTTGGAATATTTAAAAAAGGATCTACACTGGACATTATTTTTAGTGTCCTTATTCGGTTCAATTTTTTAACAAACTACACGACACCACTTCATCGATCGATATAAACGTCTTACATTTTGTCTATATATGTTGTAGTTAACACAGTAATATAAATTTCTGATAATATGATTTAATAAAATGATTTAATTTCAATAAAAATTATTTTTTATACTTTTATTGTTAATTTAACCCTTAGCTAATGAGGTAAGGTCTACAAAATCCCGCACGTTCCATTTCGTTAACTTAAATTTTTATAGTAAAAATCCTTTATTGTTAACTGTTATTGAATAAAATCATAAAAGACTATAAGACTATACTTTGATTAATTATAAAATAATACTACTTTCCCTTCAAATCAGACGTCTTTAAATGATGTTATTATCACGTCAAAATTGTTCATGTCTTTTAAACGTTAATTATTGGTTACATGACGTCTAGGACTGGTAATCATCATTTATCGAAGTGAAAATGACGTGACGTTGCTTGCTGGGGAAAGAATGATATGTAACGTTGATAGCGCGCGTGCTCAACATGCATATAATCGAATTTTATACTTAAGACATTTATGTCCAACATCGGATATCTTATAGATCATGTCATGTGCTATCTGGGCTACTTTCGCGAGAAACGACTAACATCTGACGATCAGAAAACAATGGGTGCTTTCCAATTATTTAACACATCTTGACACATATGTACATACACTCGTGGTCTGAAAGCCACGATTTGTGCACCGATTTTTGTAGATTTCGGAACGTGTTCCATCTTCGGAAGAGAGACAACCACTACTTGACACGCCAACGCCGCCACTTATTACGAGAGCAGAAGGATGGTATATACGGTATATAGCGCGAAGCACACACCTTTACATAATGGATAATGCACAACGCATAAGCGAATATATCAATCAGGATCCTTTATTTCCATCCACTCTCCTCGTTCAGAGAATCTTGCAGAATGCATGAAGCATAATACAGAAAGTGTCGAAAAGTTCGTAAAGATGAACTTTTATGGTTATGGGTTAGTTATAAGAGAAGTGCACGTATGCGAAACAATAGAAGAATTACCTACTTAACCTCTTTCAGAACATATCTATCAAAGTAAATTTAAGTGTTCTTTATTAATATTTATTTCCTTTCGTGTTATTAAATACGAGATTTATTATAAAATGTTCTCCTTTTGTCATTTCGCACTTATAAGATTTGCCAGGTCCCTTAACCATAAAGTTTTTATGCGCACATGTGTGTGCGTTACTGCGTATCATGCTGGGCGTTATGCGTTCTGCGTTATGCGTTCTGCAAAACTGTATGCTTTCCGCTTATGCGGGAACATCCTTCTGCTCTCGTAATAAGTGACGGCGCTGGCGTGTCAAGCAGTGATTATCTCTCTCTTGTAGTTAAGACGCGTTCCGAAATCTAAAAAAATCGATAGACACACCTTTCAGACCACGAGGTACACAGAAATGCACAAAGTGTAACGTACACGACTCGACTGGAACAAAATGTATACTGATGTGTACGTATGTCGAATAGGGTTAGGATTATTTTTCAACACTATGCCCATGCCTTGATATTTTGTTGTCCATACTTTTTCTATTTTCAATAAATAAGATATAAAGCCAGCGGCACACGATGCTTATTTTTATGCTGGATTGCTTGCTGGATTGAAATACTCTGTTCTAATTGATGCATTTCTGAAGACGGACCAATCAGAATAAAGTATTTACATCCAGCAAGTAATCCAGCACGAAACAAGCGACGTGTGCCGCTGGCTTTATACACTTCACGTCGCAAATGCCAACCTCTTCTCAAGCCGTCATGCTTATTAACTTTAATTGTCATTAGGAAACACTAGTTTACACAGACGACTAGTAGCCCTCGAACTGAGCACGGATGTGTAGTGTTGTGTCGACGATTACGACAATTGGAATGCAATTTGTATCGCCGTGTGCATGAAAGGGTCTAGGGATATTGTAAGGTGACCAGACGCCCGATTTTTCACCCTTTGTCCCAATTTTTTTCGAGTGCTACTCGGGACACCGATTTATCCCGAATTTGCCCAATCTGTCCCGATTTGTCCTGAATTTGACCAATCTGTCCTGATTTGAAAAATTTATTTTTTGGAAATAAAAATCTTGCTAATTAATAATTATAGAAAACACAAACTCTCTTATTGGATATCGAGGTTATGTTTCGATTTTCACTGCCAATACTGAAAATCGATAGTATATATAACTAAGATCCGTTTAGCGCTGCAAGTATTTTAGAGCGATGAATACCCTACTGAAAAATTTCTGTTGAGATAACAATAGAATTCCCAATTCAATTCTCAGTTGAATTCTCAATTAAATTCTCAAATGCGGTTTCCGCAAAAACTCTCATGTAAGATCTCAATTGAGATATTTGTATCTGATAAAAGTAATTTATTGAAAATATAATGAATATAATTTATTGAAAATATAATGCTTACAAAAAGAGAGAAAGAAGGAATATTCTCTCTCTTTTGCGAGCACGTTGTATGTTAAAATTTGATTAGTTATGCTACATTGTATCAATATTAATTGCATTGATTGTTGTTATGTCCTTTGAAACATTTACCGACAAATATGTCATTACATTTTTAAACGCTATAAGAGTATATTGTAAATACAATCCACCACGATATCGTTACAGCGCATTGCCATCACCAGTTCCCATACCCATACAGCACAGATCTTGCAGCAACATTGCAGTAATATTGCGGCAACACTGCTGCAACTTTTAACATTGCTGCAACGTTGCAGCAATATTGCTGCAAGATCTGTGCTATATGAGTACGATCGTTGAGGTTTAGGGTTATCACACACAAAATTACATAGACGCATATGCATAACATCGTATGGACTAATGAGCATCGAATATTAAGTCGCTATATTGATGATTGATGATTGATGTTTAATATTCGATGCTTATTGGTCTATACGATCTTATGCTATGCATATGCGTCTATGTAATTTTGTGTGTGATGGCCCTTATAGCTCCTGCAGGAGCCATTAGACATTGAACAGCGTATCTAAGGGCTCTTGCAGAATGCCAAGCAATAGGCAATAGGAACAAGGAACAGAAATAATTGACCAATCAGAATTTCTATTCTCTGTTCCTATTGCCTGTTGCCTGGCATCCTGCAAGGGCCCTAATGGCTTCTACACACAAGACACGGTAATGCTTGCCGCGCGGCGGAAGTCCGCGCGACAGCCAGTCAATATGTTGTTTTTCCGTAAGAGCTAGAAGGTTATTACGGAAAGCAGCATGTTGATTGGCTGTCGCGCGAACTTCCGCTGCGCGGCAAGCATTACGGCAAGCATGTCTTGTGTGCAGGAGCCATAAAGATGGATGGCCGTGTGACACGAGATCGAATCCCGCGAAAATCTCACGAATAAATGAAAGACACAAAATATGAAATGAGTTTTTTTTATTACTAGAATACCACATAGCGCGCGCTTCGCGCGTGCCACTTTAGCCTTTTCGTTGTACTATTTACAATTTATATTACAATACTCGTTTTTACAAATTATATTCCCAGCAAACACAATGTTACATATAACATACATGTTAGTTGTAATTTCCTATTCAACAATGTAACTGTTATATAACACGTATATTATATAACAGTTATATTGTTTGTTGAGTAAGAAATTACAACTAACATGTATGTTACATGTAACATTGTGTTTGCTGGGATTACAATAAATATAAATATCAAATTTATATGACGCGAACAACACAACCTGATCTGTCACCGCGGCTAACAGCTGCAAGCGGTAGGAATTCAACTGCGATGGGATCGAGACAATCGAGACGGTTGAGACGACCAATTAGCATTATTTTCAATAAATT
>NW_022639564.1:1111146-1130318 GCF_010583005.1 Odontomachus brunneus
TATTGAAAATATAATGCTTACAAAAAGAGAGAAAGAAGGAATATTCTCTCTCTTTTGCGAGCACGTTGTATGTTAAAATTTGATTAGTTATGCTACATTGTATCAATATTAATTGCATTGATTGTTGTTATGTCCTTTGAAACATTTACCGACAAATATGTCATTACATTTTTAAACGCTATAAGAGTATATTGTAAATACAATCCACCACGATATCGTTACAGCGCATTGCCATCACCAGTTCCCATACCCATACAGCACAGATCTTGCAGCAACATTGCAGTAATATTGCGGCAACACTGCTGCAACTTTTAACATTGCTGCAACGTTGCAGCAATATTGCTGCAAGATCTGTGCTATATGAGTACGATCGTTGAGGTTTAGGGTTATCACACACAAAATTACATAGACGCATATGCATAACATCGTATGGACTAATGAGCATCGAATATTAAGTCGCTATATTGATGATTGATGATTGATGTTTAATATTCGATGCTTATTGGTCTATACGATCTTATGCTATGCATATGCGTCTATGTAATTTTGTGTGTGATGGCCCTTATAGCTCCTGCAGGAGCCATTAGACATTGAACAGCGTATCTAAGGGCTCTTGCAGAATGCCAAGCAATAGGCAATAGGAACAAGGAACAGAAATAATTGACCAATCAGAATTTCTATTCTCTGTTCCTATTGCCTGTTGCCTGGCATCCTGCAAGGGCCCTAATGGCTTCTACACACAAGACACGGTAATGCTTGCCGCGCGGCGGAAGTCCGCGCGACAGCCAGTCAATATGTTGTTTTTCCGTAAGAGCTAGAAGGTTATTACGGAAAGCAGCATGTTGATTGGCTGTCGCGCGAACTTCCGCTGCGCGGCAAGCATTACGGCAAGCATGTCTTGTGTGCAGGAGCCATAAAGATGGATGGCCGTGTGACACGAGATCGAATCCCGCGAAAATCTCACGAATAAATGAAAGACACAAAATATGAAATGAGTTTTTTTTATTACTAGAATACCACATAGCGCGCGCTTCGCGCGTGCCACTTTAGCCTTTTCGTTGTACTATTTACAATTTATATTACAATACTCGTTTTTACAAATTATATTCCCAGCAAACACAATGTTACATATAACATACATGTTAGTTGTAATTTCCTATTCAACAATGTAACTGTTATATAACACGTATATTATATAACAGTTATATTGTTTGTTGAGTAAGAAATTACAACTAACATGTATGTTACATGTAACATTGTGTTTGCTGGGATTACAATAAATATAAATATCAAATTTATATGACGCGAACAACACAACCTGATCTGTCACCGCGGCTAACAGCTGCAAGCGGTAGGAATTCAACTGCGATGGGATCGAGACAATCGAGACGGTTGAGACGACCAATTAGCATTATTTTCAATAAATTCCCACACAGCAGAAGTGTTCAAAATATATCATAGAGACATTCTAAAGATATATTTGGGATATATGATATCTTCAAGATATCCTTATGATGTATTTGGGTCATTCTTGCTGTGTGGGTTATTTCCATCAGATACAAATATATCAATTGAGATCTTATATGCGAATTTTTGCGGAAACTGCATTTGAGAATTCAATTGAGAATTCAACTGAGAATTGAATTGGGAATTCTATTGCCTCAACAGTAATTTTTCAATAGGGTAGACAAATTATATTACTTCTTTTAACGCTACAAAACTTTGGCAGTATTGAACAGGACCTTGCCCAAAAACTATTGATTTTCAGTACCCAGAATGCATTTCAAAACACACACTTGCTTATGCTGCGTCGGGACACACACTCTGTGCACACTACTAGACGATAGCTGTTGGAGTGAGCGAAATACAAGAGTAAGATAAAAAGAGAGGGAGAGTACGAGTCGAGTGACGCTCCCGAACGCAGCCAGTCTCTGTTCGCACGCAGCACTCCTCGCACGCAGTACTCAATCTCCTCGCTTTTGCTTCTTCCAGAAGCTTCTATTGCCGAATATACGTTCGTCTTGTTCTAGTTACAAGTTCTCAACAAAATATGAGTCCTTCTGAGTCACGGCAACATTTGTGTAAAGCAGCACCGCGAAAATTGTCATCACCGTCGTCAGACTCCTCGAGCTCGGATCGCAACGAGGGTTCTCGCAAAGTTTCGAAAATTGCGAAAAGTAAGTAACACGAACTAAGAAATTGTGAATCTTTTATACATACTGTGATTATATTTTAAGATTATAACTATATGAATTGACAGATTGCTGTACTTTGTTTTCTGTTCACGATTTTTATAAACAGTTTTACTTTTGTTATGAATAGATATGAGATTCGAAGAAGCGTAAATGCAGCTTTACTGAACAGCTGCATTTCTATCAGCCATGGTGGACATAATGATATTAAAATTCACTTAACAACTAATAAGTACAAAAATGCAATCTCTGCAGCTGCGTCTAGCTTGTCATTAACAATGTTCTTTAGGTCTAAAGACATTAGTAATAAGGAAGAGAAGTTAGCTGTCATTTAAAGTGTTTTCGCATACAGTTCCACACAATCATAGTTTTAGGTCTATGAATTGTGTATCAAAGCTACTCAAAATAAAAATAGATCTCAGTTAATTTTAGAGCCTGTTTATCATTTCTCATTCTTATTCCAGGTAACATTAGAGCCTAAATTTGCATGTGCGTATCAAAGCTATTGTTTTGAATGTATTTACACCATATGCTTTAAATTTATTGCATGATGCTTTAGAAAAAGCAACATTTATTTCAATATTGACTGACGCATCTAATCATAAAGAGATAAAGATTTTTTCTATACTTGTCAAATATTTTTATTATAAAACTGGAGTAAAAGTTAAAATATTGAAACTAAAATCATTACCCAGTGAAACATCTGCTATTATTAGTGATTATTTAAGTGATTGCTCGACAAAAATGGTTTAAAAGAAAGAGTTATTGCACTGTATGCAAATAACATGAATTCTAATTTTGGAGGTGCTGAAAGGAAAGGCCGAAACAATGTTTTTTGTAGGAAAACCTTGGATATAGTTTGATAGGAGTTGGGTGTGCAGCTCACATTTTCCACAACACTATTCGAACAACTACTGATATTTTGCTTATTGAGGTAAAGATAGTTGTCTATAAAATACATTTGAATTTTAAATCTTACACAGTCAGAATCGAAGTTTTAAAAGAGTTTTGTGACTTTGTAGAAACTGAATTTAAGATGATATTAGATTAAGGTGGTATTAGGTTAACATAATGTTAGGTTAAGCTCAAAGTGGCTGACATTACATTGCTATTGAGAGTTCTTAAAATGTTTTTGCCTCTAAATCATATTTTCAATCCAGGATAAATGTCCATTGTTTCTGCTGAGTTTCTTCGATAATCTTTTATCTGAAGCATAGACAGCATTGAAAAAACTTTATGCTTCAGATAAAAGATTATCGAAGAAACTCAGCAGAAACAATGGATATTTATCCTGGATTGAAAATATGATTTAGAGGCAAAAACATTTTAAGAACTCTCAATAGCAATGTAATGTCAGCCACCTAACAGTTTTACTTTTGTTATGAATAGATATGAGATTCGAAGAAGCGTAAATACAGCTTTACTGAACAGCTGCAAAACAAATTCCCATTTATCATAAGAATTAGTAACTCGGATTCTCATGTTAGGTGCAATACATGTACATCAAACATTTCTATCAGCCATGGTGGACATAATGATATTAAAATTCACTTAGCAACTAATAAGTACAAAAATGCAATCTCTGCAGCTGCGTCTAGCTTGTCATTAACAATGTTCTTTAGGTCTAAAGACATTAGTAATAAGGAAGAGAAGTTAGCTGTCATTTAAAGTGTTTTCGCATACAGTTCCACACAATCATAGTTTTAGGTCTATGAATTGTGTATCAAAGCTACTCAAAATAAAAATAGATCTCAGTTAATTTTAGAGCCTGTTTATCATTTCTCATTCTGAGCCTGTTTATCATTTCTCATTGTGAGCTTAACCTAACATTATCTTAACCTAATACCACTTTAATCTAATATCATCTTAAATTCAGTTTCTACAAAGTCACAAAACTCTTTTAAAACTTCGATTCTGACTGTGTAAGATTTAAAATTCAAATGTATTTTATAGACAACTATCTTTACCTCAATAAGCAAAATATCAGTAGTTGTTCGAATAGTGTTGTGGAAAATGTGAGCTGCACACCCAACTCCTATTAAACTATATCCAAGGTTTTCCTACAAAAAACATTGTTTCGGCCTTTCCTTTCAGCACCTCCAAAATTAGAAGTCGTGTTATCTGCATACAGTGCAATAACTTTTTCTGTTAAGTCATTTTTTGTCAAGCAATTACTTAAATAATCACTAATAAGCAGATGTTTCATCAGGTAATGATTTTCAATATTTCTTCAATATTTTAGCTTCAATATTTTAACTTTTACTCCAGTTTTAAAATCAAAATATCTGACAAGTATAGAAAAAATCTTTATCTCTTTATGATTAGATGCGTCAGTCAATATTGAAATAAATGTTGCTTTTTCTAAAGCACCATGCAATAAATTTAAAGCATATGGTGTAAATACATTCAAAACAATAGCTTCTGCTTTGATACGCACATGCAAATTTAGGCTCTAATGTTACCTGGAATAAGAATGACAAATGATAAACAGGCTCTAAAATTAACTGAGATTTATTTTTATTTTTACTTGGAGTAGCTTTGATACACAATTCATAGACCTAAAACTATGATTGTGTGGAACTGTATGCGAAAACACTTTAAATGACAGCTAACTTCTCTTTTTTATTACTAATTTCTTTAGACCTAAAGAACGTTGTTAATGACAAGCTAGACGCAGTTGCAGAGATTGCATTTTTGTGCTTAAGTTGTTAAGTGAATTAGTTGTTAAGTGAATTTTAATATCATTATGTTCACCATGGCTGATAGAAATGTTTGATGTACATGTATTGCACCTAACATGAGAATTCGAGTTACTAATTCTTGTAATAAATGGAAATTTGTTTTGCAGCTGTTCAGTAAAGCTGCACTTACGCTTCTTCAAACTCATATCTATTTATAACAAAAGTAAAACTCTTTATATTCATATAATAGATCTCAGTTAATTTTAGAGCCTGTTTATCATTTGTCATTCTTATTCCAGGTAACATTAGAGCCTAAATTTGCATGTGCGTATCAAAGCAGAAGCTATTGTTTTGAATGTATTTACACCATATGCTTTAAATTTATTGCATGGTGCTTTAGAAAAAGCAACATTTATTTCAATATTGACTGATGCAAAAATCGTGAACAGAAAACCAAATACAGTTATGTAATACACAAGTACACAAATTATTTTTTTGTATCTAGGTACTATCTTTTTTTTCTAGTATAGCCACTAAAAAAAGTGAGCGTTACATTCCTAGCTAGTAGCTAGCAAGTACTAGCTAGTAACGATGTAAGACCCAACTTTTCTGTGTTATTATTAGACAATCACTAGATTTAATTTTTGCTTGTTAATTTTAAATAAAAATAACATTTATATTTTTTTGTTAATTTTAAGTTACTTTAAAGATAACATTTTTCTTTTTTTAATTTTAAGAAAAGATAACGTTTTTATTTTCTTTGCAATAATATATTTTTCTGTATTACTCTGTATTATTGTTATATTTTTATATGTTTATAAATAAAATATATATATATAAATAATTTTCAATGACTGTCAAATAATTTTCGTATCTTTTTATTCCCTCCCCTCTCCCGCTTCACACTTTTATGAAGTGTCCCGTATTCAGGGCTGGGAAATCTGGTCACCTTAGATATTGCAACTGGAAAGCACCCAGTACTACTCGCGATTGGCGCGGACGGCACACACTTCGCGATACGAATCGCTACGCGCGTTTGATGTGGTCGGCGCACATCTCGCGAGACTTACTACGCGAGTTAAAAGATTTCCCTAGTATGACAGGGCCTAAAATAGACTAATTTTTAGGAATTTTTAAAATAAAAATGATAAAACCAATAAAATAAAATAAATAAAAATGAAAAACCGATTGATATAACACTTTTCGTATTGTATTATATTTAAAGAACATGTCAAAATTTTTTCTGTAAATATACTTAATATACTTAATAAATATACTTAACTGTAAATATACAGTCACAGACGTCCACAGATTACACTTCATAAGAATGTAGAATGGATTGAGCTGAGCAAGAAAGTCCTGTGCCGTTTTGCGATATTCGTAAAACTAACACATGTGCATGACATATCCGTGTACCGAATCGACGCCGAATCTAAGAGTGTGTTGCCGCTTTGTTATTACATCTTTACATACACGTATGCAGCCAAAGTAACGACACGATTCGGCACACGGATATGTCATGCACATGTAGTCATGGATATGTAGTCATTGATATGTAGTGTATCAAGTCTCGTAACTATGGACGGAGGGACGCAGCGAGTCACGATTCGCGTGTATCACGGTCGCGCGCCGGCCGAAGACATCTTTCTTTCGGTTATTGCTTCCTCTGCTCTCATTAGCTGAGACAAAATAATTAATTTCTCCAAAACTATTGCGAATATCGCACAACGGCACAGAACTTTCTTGCTCACATCAATCTCTTCTACGTTCTCGCAAAGTGTGATCATGGAAGTCTGAGATGCTGTATATTAAATAACAGCGTGCCGGAGCGCCTCGAAAAAAATGTTTGTGGACTGTAATCATGACTGCAGTCGTTGTAGTTGTCTGAAACAAAAAGACCAAAAAATTCGTAATTTACATAAAAGGTCTACCAAAAATTCCAGAACGTTAATTATTTCAAAAAATGATTAAAAAAAAATGTTTAGAACAAAAATTGTAGAGTTTAAAAAAAGCTA
This sequence comes from Odontomachus brunneus, assembly GCF_010583005.1. NCBI lineage: Eukaryota > Metazoa > Arthropoda > Insecta > Hymenoptera > Formicidae > Odontomachus > Odontomachus brunneus. The sequence goes on from NW_022639564.1 coordinate 1,118,035, forward strand.
TCAGGTATTGATAATTGTTTGGTCTTAAAATGACTTTAAAAAACGTTGTGTGTCAGCAGAAATTAGATTACCCTCTCCCACATACACACATACTCACATACATACACACTCACACATACACATACACACAAGAGATGTAAATCCGACCGTGCAACTTTCACGCGGTACATCTTAGGTATTGCTAATACCAACGGTATTGCAATTTTCAAGCCCCATAACTCGAAAAGTTCTTATGAAAAAAAAAGGTGTATAACCAATATTTCGGAAACGTTTCAACGTCAGATATAAGAATATGTAACGAAAAATAGAGGGTACTATTTAAAATTTTTATAGTGATCTTAATAACGCTTTTCAAGATCATTCTAAGGCTAAACAATTATCAATGTCTGATAGCTTTTTTAAACCCTACAACTTTTGTTGCAAACATTTTTTTTAATTATTATTTTTTGAAATAATTGGCCGTTTCAGAACTTTTGGCAAACTCTGTGTATGTATTATTATCGCTATTATTATCGCTAGACTATCGTTTCACTTAGAATCATAAAAAAATATTAAACATTTTTTAAATTACAGCTTAAATTTTTTATTATCTTTTTCTTTATTTTTAATAAAAATTGAATAATTTTTTACATGTCGAATTTTTTATTTTGAACGCATAAAAAAGTTTTAGGTCGAAAACTATACATCTATCCTATATCCTCAATATCTATACTGTATCTATACTGTATTCTCAAAACTTTAAGTGGATTCGACCATTGCCAAGTTATCGTGGTTACCAGTTTAAAAAATGCTGTTTCGAGAAAAATGCGCTTAAAGTTTTATGTACATATTTTTAGTATATAATTTGAAATTCATGATACTTACAGTTAATTATTTATCCCACATAGCTCTTCCAGCGAGAGAGGTGTCCACGAATTCAGTCTAGAGCAACGGTAGAGTCGGACCACAAGTGCACCGGAGCTCCCAAGACAACGAGGATATGGCGGACGTGATCTGCTTCAGCGACGCCAGGAAATATGGCCACGCTTTGTCCGAATCGTGGCCATATTTTTCACCTCAATCTCGCCTCCACCGTAGGTCGCTCATACGTAGACGACCGCCGCGTACGAACGCTCGGAGACATCCGCGAAGTCATGGAATTCAACGGAAGCCCCAATGTCCCTCAGTGGCAATAGTCGTGGGACTCTTATCTGCTCCAGCTTCGGGAGTGGTGAACCCTCCAAAAGCATGTCCGTTGGAGAAGGTAAGAAGTTCGGTCCCACTATGAGATGTCGATTTAGTGCATCCCCAGAAGTGATCCTCGACGATCCATAAAAGACGACTCGCAGCTTCGTTGAAGAATTTACGTCGCACATCACACCATGGAAAAGGAAGCATGCGGTTCTAGCCTCCATGTCCACTCCAGGCAACGAAGTCATTTGAGGCAGGAGGAACCCTGGTCCTCATAAACTACTGCCTCATAAACTCTACATAAAGTCGATACAAGCGACTCTCAGTTTGTATAAGAGAGCACATCGCCGAGCGTCTGGTCACCGGAAGGGGAAAAGCGACCGGAATCGCATTATCACGTATCACGTATCAACTACACGGTACGCTGTACCGGCTGTCCGCCCCGAATATGCATGCGAACAAATAGCTCCTCACACTTCTGCTCCTCGGCGGAAAGCGGGGGTGAGGCGATGCTCACTTCCTCCCGCTGCCAGAATTGCTACACCAAGTTTGTCAGCTCTTCATCGACGTGTCGCCTGTAAGTTTTGACGCTGAGCGCTATTCATTGATTGTCTCTGACAGGATCCACCCAAGCTTGGTTCGCTGTGCGACCGGCTCCCGAGCTCTGCCTCGCCGCACAACCTCCAGAAAAATGTCGGCGTATATGTCCGCACCGAAAAGAAACTTTCCATAGGAAAAGATCAACAGGATCCAATCGTGAAAAAGCCCGGATCAGCGAGCTCCAGCCCGTCGAGATGCGTCCACTTTTGTCTTTCCGCGAGCGCCCCCATTGTAGGGCATGAATCGAGGGAGGATTAATACCGACACAGCAATCGACAGCCCTCCACTCCGCGGAATGATCTCGCACTCGATCAGGCTCCACGCGACGCCCGTCAACCTTTCGCCGTCACTGAACACTGAGACCGAGGTTGATCGCGGTAGGCGCAAACGCTGCGCTAACAACTCCGCAACGAGTGACGATTCGAAGTTCTGATTGATCAAAGTATGCGCGATATGTAATGATATGTACCGAACCTGTTCGCCACTTGAACGCGTGCGGTAACGAATACGGCTCCCCGCGGTCGCGAAAGTCGCTGCAAGTAGTGCGAAACCATCGCTGCACCGCCCGACTGACACACGTCATGCAGCGAAGAATGATGTCGAGAACCACACAATGAGTTCCAGAGGTTACAGTAGAAGCTCCCACTTCCACCTGGTCACGCAGAGTGTGGAGGATATCCAGGAACAAGTCCTTCTGCTAAAAGTAAGCGTCTTCAGCGAGGAAAGGCAGATTCTGCTTTCGATACTTATTGTCCGTCAGGTCCTTCCAATAATTCGTGAGAGTTCGTTCGCGCTGGTTCTCGAACCTTGTCCAGTAACGCAGTCTTCTTCGAGGTGCAGTAGCTTACTTCATGTTGCTCCTTCATGTCAGACAATTGCAGCACAAGTTGTGGGTCTCGACATATTATTGCCTTAGATCAGCTGTTTTCCCTTGATAAAAGTTTTCCCTTGATACATTATATAATACAATGATACTTAAAGCAAACTCAACGACGTTTGCCCTCCGTTTTGCCGTTTCTGCTTATTTGTTTTGCCATGTAATACGCATGCTTCTGACACACTGGCTTGCGGTCGCAAGATTTCAAGCGTATATAAGCGTTTTTCAACAAATCTTTTAATTGTAGCATACGAGGGTGGTTCCCTCGTATCCTGAATCGCCGCCTCCCATTCCTGGCGCGATTCAATATCCAGACGATCGACGATTAGTTTAACAAATATGTCATTTGTTACTAATCGGTCGATGCTTTCTAAACACCCAACGGTGTGCACCATGCAGTCATGTAAATTTCGTAAATCAGTAACGGACTTACACTTTTCAATAGACATAAACTGATCAAGGTATGAGCGCACTAAAAGGCGCTTATTCTCGAAATTTGTCAACGTCCCCGGTTGGTTTCGGTGCACCACAGATGCCGAAGCAGGATTCACCATTCGGCTACGATAACTGCGCATATCTTTAATAAATAGACTTTTCTGTGTAATGTATAAGTTTTCAGCGTAAGAAAACAAATCTTTTACTCTGTACTCTTGATCTTTCATGATTTCCCAGTAATTTTTAACTAATTTATCATGTTGTTGCTCGAATCTTGCCCAACAGCCTTCGAGTATTTGAAGACGAATTTCTAACAATTCGTACATCGTATGGGCACATGTATTTTTCTTAAAGCTCTCGTACGAGCGCGAAATCCTTTTAATAAGCTCCTGTTGAGAGGAAACAATTCCATTAATTTCTTTAATTGTGTCGTCGCTGCATAAAGCCTGACATGGGGAACAAGAAGTCGGTTTATCCAAATCCAAACCCGTTGGATCCATTGTTGTTGGACGTGATGGATCCGGCTCGAAGGATTAGAAAATGATCACTCGACTTGCGGCGTGCAAGCAACACAAGCGAGCGAGCGATGTCTCAAACGCGACGAACGGGCGGGACGAGATGCACGAGCTCTGAAAATTGGAAAAAAAAAAACTTTTAGTTTTACATCATATTCTCTGAATGTCAAATTATATTATATATATATAGTATAATTTGACATTCAGAGAATATGATGCAAAACTAAAAGTTTCTTTCTTTTCAGAAAATATGTCTCCCTCCGTATAACAAAAAAAAAATAAGCACAAAAATAAAAAGACTGTGATGAGTATAATAAATATTACTATTCTTGTTATTATATTATTATATATTATAAAATTAACTCAATTACATATATTATAAAATTAACTCCAGCATTCTCTTAATTCGTAAATGTGAACTGATTATAAGACAAGTGAGTGTTAGACTCGTTTATTAAACTCTGTTTCCACAATACTCAAGTTTCTGACCTTTAGAGCTCGCGCATCTCGTCCCGCCTCGTTCGTCGCGTATGAGATATCGATCGCTCGCTTGTGTTGCTTACACGCCACAAGCCGAGTACCGACGTGAACATTTTCTAGTTATTCGAGCCGGATTTACCACGTCCAGCATATGGATCGAACGGGAGCGGCTTGTCTTATTAGGACGACTTCTTGTTCTCGTTTTCAGTCTTTGTGAAGTAACAAAACAACAAAAGAAATAAATGGAACTGTATGCTCTCAGCAGGAGCTTGTCAAGAGAATTTCGCGCTTCTACGAGAGCTTCGTGAAAACTGCATGTGCCCATACCACGTATGAATTACTCGAAATTCATTTTTCAAATGCTTGAAGATTGCTGGGCCAAATTCGAAAATCAACATGAAAAACATAGTAAAAAAGATTTCTAGGAAATGATGAAAGACCACGAATATAGAACCAAAGATTTGTTTTCCTTCTCTGAAAACGTTTACAGTGAACAAAAGAGTTTATTCATGAAAACCATCCGCAGTTATCGTGGCCGTGGGCGGTCTCGCTATAATGTCGGAACCTATGGAGCAGTCGGTCCGATCGCTTGCTTTAATCTATTATTTACGAGAATAAGCGCATTTTAGTGCGCTCCTATATTGACCAATTTATGTCAATAGAAAAGTTGAAAAGCTTTGAATCCGTTTCCGACTTACGAAATTTATACGACTGTATGATGCACACCGTTGGGTGTCTTGAGAGCATCGACAGATTAGTAACAAATGACCTATTTGTTAAACTAATCGTCGATCGTTTGGATATTGAATCGCGCCAGGAATGGGAGGCGGCGATTCAGGATACGAGGGAACCACCCTCGTATGCTACCGTGAAAAGATTTGTTGAAAAGAGATTATATATTTTTGAAATCTTGCCGCCGAGCAAAGTTAAATTCCATGAAACCGAGAACAAGGGCAGTACGTCAGACGCGTGCGTGCTACACGGCAAAACGAGAAAGCAGAAACGAGGAAACGAGACGCAACGGTCGTTCTGTCTGCCTTAAGTGCATTGTAGTGTATAATGTAACCTTTATCAAGTCATTCGTAGTAGCGAACGATTTGATAAGGGTTGCATTATATAATACAATGATCCTTAAGGCAGACAGAACGACCGTTGCGCCTCGTTTCCCCGTTTCTGCTTTCTCGTTTTGCCGTGTAGCACGCACGCCTCTGACGTACTGCCCTTGCTCTCGGTTTCATGGAATTTAACTTTGCTCGGCCACAAGATTTCAAGAGTATATAATCTCTTTTCAACAAATCTTTTCACGGTAGCATACGAGGGTGGTTCCCTCGTATCCTGAATCGCCGCCTCCCATTCCTGGCGCGATTCAATATCCAAACGATCGACGATTAGTTTAACAAATAGGTCATTTGTTACTAATCTGTCGATGCTCTCTAGACACCCAACGGTGTGCACCATACAGTCATATAAATTTCGTAAGTCGGAAACGGATTCAAAGCTTTTCAACTTTTCTATTGACATAAATTGGTTAATATAGGAGCGCACTAAAATGCGCTTATTCTCGTAAAAAATGGTTAAAGGATGCGTTTGGACCGGCTATTCTATAGGTGCCAACATTATAGCGAGACCTCCCACGCGGCCACGACTAACTGCGGGTGGCTTTCATAAATAAACTTTTTTGTGTGCTGTATACGTTTTCAGCGAAAGAAAACAAATCTTTGGTTCTCTACTCATGATCTTTCATTATTTCCCAGAAATTTTTTACTAGTTATTCATATTGATGTTCGAATTTTGCCCAACAACCTTCAAGCATTTGAAGACGAATTTCTAGTAATACATATGTTGTATGGGCACATGCAGTTTTTTTGGTGTTCTCATAGGAGCGCAAAATCCTTTTGATAAGTTCCTGTTGAGAGCAAACAATTCCATTTATTTCTATTGTTGCTTCGGTACTTCACAAAAACTGATATGGGGAACAAGAAGTCGGCTTACTAAGACAATCCGCACCCGTTCGATCCATAGTTGCTGGACGTGGTGGATCCGGCTCGAATGACTAGAAAATGTTCACGCCGGTACTCGGCTTGCAAGCAACACAAGCGAGCGAGCGATGTCTCATACGCGACGAACGAGGCAGGACGAGATGCGCGTGCTCTAATAGTCAGTTCACACTCACGAATTAAGGGGATGCTGGAGTTAATTTTATAATATATATAATTGAGTTAATTTTATAATATATAATAATATAATAACAAGAATAGTAATATTTATTATATTCATTACAGTCTTCTTATTTTTTATGCTTTTTATTTTTTTTGTTATACGGAGAGAGACATATTTTCTGAAAATAAAGAAACTTTTAGTTTTACATCATACTTTCTGAATGTTAAATTACACTATATATTATATATATATATATATATATATATATATTATATATTGAAATGTATACGGTTATATATCTTGCATATGTGTATTACTTGTTACCTCTTATTACGAGACAGTGCGAACTGAACATTTTTCATCATTGTATCGAGAGAGCTAATATATAGCTACACGGCGTATATGGAGGTAGTACACGTATGGAGGATTTTCCATCTATTTTACAATCGGTCCGTATCTCGGAAAATAACATTGTTATATATGGTTGAATTTGGAAAAAAATATTTTTTGGTCAAAAAAATGTTTAGATTTAAAAAAAATAATGAGAATAATGGAGATATATTTAAAATTATAACATTTTCGAAAAAACTGATAATATTGCCATAAAGTAGGGGAGAGTGGGACACAGAGGACCAGGGAGGCACAAAAGACCACCACTTATAAAACATAGATAAACAAACACCATCTGTTTGAAAATGAAGAAATTACAATAAACAGATAACCGCTAATAGTGTAATGACAGTAGGCCATGTAAACGAACCTCATAGAGAAAGTTGTAACTAAAAAATTGCAAAAGGATCACTTTTGAAGGTATGCTTAAAATGTAATATTAATATGTTCGTATAAAGTAATGATATAGTATTATTATTGTGAAATCAAATTTCATAACGTATCCACAATACATTAAAGAAGTTATGTGTATATTTACATTATTTTTACATTGTCATATAGACATAAATACGTGTATTTTATTGTAAAGTGTGTGTTTGAGGCACAGAGATCCGGGATCGTTGACACATATATTAATATATATATATGTGTGTGTGTGTGTCAACGATCCCGGAACTCTGTGCCCCAAACACACACTTTACAATAAAATACACGTATTTATGTCTATATGACAATGTAAAAATAATTTACACTTTACAATAAAATATTATATTTATATGTATTATATTTATATGTATTATATTTATATGTATATATATATATATATATATATATATATATATATATAAAATATATATTTTTTCGTTATTATATAATAAATATATTGTTCTTATTATGTATCTATAAATAAAGGAAGAAATATCAATAAAACATTGTTTTTTTTTATATGTTGCTTTCCCCCAAGTATTGAGTTTCATCCAATAAAAACCCCAAGTACCGAGTTTCATCCAAATCAAGTCACTTTTCGCATTTTGGTCGCCATATTAAATTTGCCATCTTGAATTTCGAAATTTTGAGCTAAGATTTGAAAACAGCGACTCCAATAACTCCTGAATACCAGATTTCATCAAAATTAAGTCATTTTCCGCATTTTTGTCCGCCATATTGAATCCGCTATTTTAAATTTTCAAATTTAGACTTCAGAAATCAGCGACCCCAAAAACCTCTAGATACCTCTGAAGTTTGATGAAAATATTGCTAACGGAAAAAAAAATAAAATGATGTGCACAAATGATGTGATAGTGCGTCAATGTCATTTTTGGTACATCCTTTATTTGACGCAAAAGTGCGTCAATGTAATTAAATTCTAAAATTTTGATCTCAAATTCGTATTCAGCGACTCGAAAAATACTTTAGTACTGACTTTTATAAAAATTAAACAGCATTTTGATCTTGCTATTTTTGATCAATTGATGCTAATTTTCTCTGCCAGTGAAGTGGTTAAAAGTGCGTAAGGGTACATATGAAAAATACGTCCCTTTTTTGGTCTAAATTACTTCATATTTCAAACTCATTAAAATCGGATGGGGACACTTCTGTGGGTTTACTTGTAAGCCAATCTCAAAATAATGCAAATAAAGAAAAAGATCGTTACATGAAAAGAATTTCAGCGGATAATATAAGCAAGTGACGCGCGAAATGACAGACGAAATTATAAATTAAATTAAATAAAATAAATTAAAAGTGAAGATTTTAGTTAGGACAGCCCGCTCTTCGAACTTTCCGGTCGCGCAATTTAAATTGTTTATTCTAATTAATTAATTCATTAATTGTTTTTGTTTATTCATTAGTTGTTTATCCTCTTAAATTGTATTCCCTTTATTTAGCCCGTTAAGTTAATACGCGTAATATAATTAGTACGTGTGCGTACTATAGCCTTGTAGAAATCACAATCAATGGCACGGAAGCTTGAAGCAAAATACAATCCCGAGCAGAAATGTATCTAGTAGAGCAGATTTTAAGACTAGTAACTAGATAGTAATGACTGGATAAGTTTTCAAGCCAATCACTAGCTCGTGACTAGGAATTTTAGAGCCGCAACAACAGTGGGATATTGGGCCAGTATTATACCGGTATCGAAAAACGGACGATACTAATGTCCTTTATGGGAAAACAGAAGAGGTCACTAACGCGAAACCTAGATAGCTCAGTGGTAAGAACGCTTACCTGACAAGCGGAAGACTTTTCGAGTTCGATTTCAGCCATTGCCCCGGAAATATTTTCCTCATATGACTATTAAAAATAGACATGTATAGATACAAACGAGAGCAGCCCAGCTATAGTCTGATCTTTGTTTCCATACTATTTAGTTGTGTAACAATTGTACGAATAATAAAAATTACTAGGAATCGATATTTTTTTTTATACTGGTATAGTATTGTTCGATACTGGTCTTTTTCTATCGTCCCAGTATCACACCAATACTAAATCCGTACTGGCATTTGGTATTATGCCAGTAACGTTTATCATAAATCGGTACTGAGCCACTTTGATGCCAGTAGTAAATTCCTACTTGGGTTCTGTGCCATCGATCGTGATCTCTACGGGATATTTAGATATGCGTGTGTATTGATTTATCGCGCTCACAATGAAGTAAAAAGGACACGATTTAAGAATTTAAAAACAATTAAGGTAAGTGGTCCAGTTTCTGATACCTTTAGATTAGCGGCCTCGGTTTCTTATTATTTATGACAGCAATATATTACAAAATCCACAACTAACTGTTTTATCATGCGCACTAGTGCTTTCTGAGTAAGATTTATCTGTATTATCAGTTAAACTAGCAGTATCTACTGCTTGACACGCCAGCGCCCCCATTTATTACGAAAACAGAAGGAATATACCGTATTTCTCTTAAGGGCGCTTGCATGTCAAGCAGTGGTTGTCTCTCTCCTGAAGTTGAGACGCGTTCCAAAATCTACACAAAATCGGTGCGCAAACCTTTAGATCAATATACCTATTTTCTGACACTTCGAGATGTGACAGTGGAGAAGGAATCAAATTGTTCTGCATATAATTTCAGCAGTAATAAACAATATGAAATTAGCCTGTAGTTATTATATTGCGTCCATATTTATACAAACATTATACATCATATGAAATAAGACATATTTTATTGCACAATCAGTTATACAGGGTGAGCCAAATGTATGAATACACCCGAATAAATCTTTAAGACAGGATTTTCAGAAAAAGAAATCCGAACAAAACTTGCTCGGGCCTAAAAGAACTATCTGCTGGTGATCTTGAATTTAATCTTAACCCTAACCTTCAAAATTATTCGGAAATCAACTTTGCTTTTTAAATAGAAACATCTATTTTTTATTACGAAATTTTATTCTACATAAAGAAACTAACAACTTTTGTTTGAAAAAATTTTTATCTCTATTTTCCTCTATTTTCTAAGATATTTACGGAAATATCTATAAAATTAATGGTTTCAATAATTTTTTACTCGAATTCTATTAACTTTACCGAAAAATAGCAAGAAATAAAAATTGTTTATTTTCTTCTTATAGAGCTCTGAGAATTTTTTCAGAATTTTTTAATTAACTTTTTAGTACTACATTTTCTTGCATTTTCTTGAAGTACTAAAAAGTTTATAACTAATTTTAGAGTCTCAGCATGTCCTTAGACATTTTATGCTATTAGAGCTATTTTAATTTATTCATTTCCATCTCTCATGTATACAGGGTGTTTTTTTTAACTTGAGACTGCTAAATATCTCGAAAAATAAGCATTGTACAACAAAAATGTCCCAAATAAACCCTCAATAGTTTCGAGGGCACAATTCAATCCCACAAAAATTATCCACCTTCCGCCCCCCCTGGGGATGGAGCGAGGGGTAACTTTGAAATCTTAAATGGGAACCCCTACTTTTTATTACAGATTCGGATTCTACATCCAAAAACACGTAACTTTTGTCTAAACTTTTCTTTTCTATTTCTGATAGATGGCGCTGCATTCGGCGAAAATTGGGTAACCTTCGTTTTCTTCAAAGGGAATCCTCTATAATGACGCTACGTCGAAGAAAAGTAACTTTTGTTGGAAACATGTTTTTTCGAATTATCGTAAATATCTACGATAATTTTCTATCCGTTCTTAGCTTTACCGTTCTTAGCTTTACTTTGCATCACTCGCGATGGCGAGTGCAAGCACGAGCGCAACATTTTGTAGGCTTGTCCGGGATCTGATACGATCATCCGGCATCTGATATGATCGTCCGGGATTTGATACGATCCTCCGGGGTCTGATACGATCATCCGGGATTTGCAACGCGAATCCGAGAAGGATCTGCGATGCAAGTGAAACCACGAGTGTACAAAAGACGAGATGGAACAACAAGCTGGAATTACGGATCCGACAAGCCGTAAGCACATGAGAATGGCCACACTAGTGCCAGAGACGTTAGAGAGTCGGGAGATGTTGGTGACAATGTTACGAGAGGCGATGGAGGAAATAAAGCGACTGCAAGAAGAGAGACAGGAGTGTGTATAAGAAGGGAGCCGGCAGAAGGACTTCTTCAATCAAACCAATACCAGTTTGTTTCTCATAAAATAAAATCCGACATTTATGACGGAATTGTCCCGCTATCCGAGCACATTGGTCAGTTTGAAATGATCGCGCGATATTTTTAATAGAACTGAGCCGCGAAATAATTATCTGGTTCGGTTTGAACTTGTTGCGTGTGTAAATAGTTGGGGCGAGAAGGAAAAGACATTAGTTCTTGTAGCGAATTTGTGGGGTAGTTTCGTTGAAATCGACCGAGGAACGGACGTGGATAATGAAAATTACTATAAAGAAAAAAAAAGAAACACTGGCTCTGATGTGTCAGATATGTATTTAGTTTGGATTCTAGTGGGAGTTAGAGATTCATTTACAAGAAGGTTGATTAGATTTTGATTAGAATTTCCTTGAACTCATTAGAAAATCGTCTTGGTTCTATTGGATTAATCCAGTTTCACATTTAGAATGTAAACTGGTATAAAGCGTGATGGCATACGGAGTGGAAATATGGAGATGGGAAGAAAAAGAAAAATTAGAAAGAATAATGATGGATTATATAAGGTGAATTTTCAGGTTGGATTTTTGCACACCGAGGGTGTCTCGCGTAAGACGAATCAAAAGAGAAATATAAGTAGAACACATTAAAGTAAACAAAAATTATATAAGCCATTTTTCAAACAATCCCGTAAAATTTCGAGATATTAATTAAAATAGTTGAGCATATCAAGTGCGGCGACACGGGAGGCGGGACGTACGATCGCCATGGCCGGCGAAGAAAATGATTGCTCGCGGGCCTATCTTATAGGCCAGAGAGGTGGACCGTTTGGTATACTGAAATCAGTAGCTCCGTGTGTGCGTCCGTGCACATGTACATTCTTCCATTTTTTTCGCCGACCGCTGCGACCCGTATGTCCTTCTTATCGCATCGCGCGTTCTAATCTGTCCAATTATTTTAATTAATATCTCGAAATTTTACGAAATTTTAATTGTTTAAAAAATGACCTATACAATTTTTGTTCACTTTTATGTGTTCTACTTATATTTTTCTTTTGGTCCGTCTTACGCAGGACACCCTGTATAATTATGTATGA
>NW_022639564.1:1130328-1130772 GCF_010583005.1 Odontomachus brunneus
GGGGGGGGGGGTATAAAGGCGAAGGTACGAAGAAAGGATTGTGAATAGTACGGAGGAAAGATTAATAAAAAAAGTGTTGGAGAGAAAAAGAGGAAGGAAAATGGGAAAATATATATGGAAGGGAAAGAGAAAGATATTTTAACAGAAATGGGTGAGGATTAAAGAGCGATAAAACCAACGGTTGTGATAAAGCGATGAGAAAATAGGTTAGAAATAGGTGCGGTAAGCGAAGGAGAATAGAGATAAGATATATAGCAAAAGTATGGATGGATGGATGGATGAATAGATATATAACTAAATATAAGTAAATATGGTAAAAATGCCGAATAAGGAACCACCCTCCAACGGTTTTGATGTTGACATATATAATCAAGAACATCCTCTTTAGTAAGAATCAAGTAATTTTAGCCGTCGCTCATTGTTCATTAAAAAGTTATTAAAAAA
>NW_022639564.1:1130782-1131291 GCF_010583005.1 Odontomachus brunneus
GGGTGTTTTTTTTAACTTGAGACTGCTAAATATCTCGAAAAATAAGCATTGTACAACAAAAATGTCCCAAATAAACCCTCAATAGTTTCGAGGGCACAATTCAATCCCACAAAAATTATCCACCTTCCGCCCCCCCTGGGGATGGAGCGAGGGGTAACTTTGAAATCTTAAATGGGAACCCCTACTTTTTATTACAGATTCGGATTCTACATCCAAAAACACGTAACTTTTGTCTAAACTTTTTTTCTATTTCTGATAAATGGCGCTGCATTCGGCGAAAATTGGGTAACCTGAAATTGAAATAACTCGACTACAATAGTGCTATTTATTTACGAAACTCGTCCTACACAGTTTGAAAGTTTGTGTTTCACTTTGTGTTACTCATAAGTTGTGTTATTTTAATACTACAAAATGTTAAATATTTATTCAACACAAAATATTCAAATAACATAATCACATTACTTGGATATGTTAAGAATTTAACACTAAATTTTGAAAGATCGTGAGTG
>NW_022639564.1:1132350-1132539 GCF_010583005.1 Odontomachus brunneus
ATGTCAACATCAAGACCGTTGGAGGGTGGTCCCCTATTCGGCATTTTTACCCTATATAGCCAAAACCACATATGTTTATAAAAGTAAAAACTAAAATGATTAATCATTTGCACTTGGCATAAATCTCTTGATATCATTACTTTTGTGGAGAATATAAAATTGTCTTGTATTTTTCAATAGAATATTCGC
>NW_022639564.1:1132549-1138173 GCF_010583005.1 Odontomachus brunneus
AAAAAAATAGAAAAAAATTTCAAGAATTTTTTTTCGGCGCCAAAATTTTTTATCGACAAAATCCTCCGTCAGACGAGAGTCAATACTATGTAGATGATAACCATATTTTGTTTTTTGTTTCAGATCACCCAGACGTGAGATTTCATGTACACCGTTTGGGCACCTAAAAAAAACGGACCTGCGCTTGAAGGAGTGCCACGACGGCAATTTTGAATATTTCGACTTGAAAATTTTTTTACAAATACTTGAATATATAATAAAGATGACGGTTTAATTTAATTTAATGTACGAGTCATATTTTGTTAGAAAAAAAATCCGGAAAATCGGCCTGTTTTTTCCCTTGTCACAGTAGACTTCCCCCTTAAAGGTCGAACGACTAGCGGGAGGCTGCGCCCCCCGCACCCCCCCTAAAAACTAACCTAACCCAACCTATCGTCACATTAACACAAAATTTGAATACTTTAATAAACAATGACTGACGCTTAATGTGACGATAGGTTGGGTTAGGTTAGCTTTTGGGGGGGAGGGTGCGGGGGGCGCAGCCTCCCGCTAGTCGTTCGACCTTTAATTTGTTTGTAATAATGTTGAGTACAACATTTTTTGCGCACAAATAATTTAACAACTTGATACTTCTCGTCGTTAATGCGAGAAATCCATAGAATTTTATTTTTCAGCAGTTGAACGGTAACTATACGAAAGACAGTTGTATATTGACTTATCATTTCTAACAAGTATGTTTCATATGTCTAATATCAACAGTAATTTATTTCATTCCGGTAAGAAACGTAAACAAAACAACTTTCATTTACCGAACAATATGACAATACGAAACTACAATATTAGTATATATAGTATCAAAAAATTACATTATATTCATTACACTTTCCTTTTTAATAACTTTTTAATGAACAATGAGCGACGGCTAAAAATTTAAGCATGGTCAACGTACACATAAATTGAAAAAATATATTCTATATTTTAATTTTATAATGGATACATGAAACTCATAATATCAAAAAAAACATCAATGCGTTTGTCGAAGTCGTATATTCTTTTAAATAAAAATTCTGCTATATAATATATAAAATGATAATCTCGTGTGCTATAACGAGGAATTTTTGATCTCATATCTCTCCACAATCTTTCTATGTTTTGTGTATGAACCCCGCTTTGTGGATCAATAACATTATTTTAATGGTTCACTGTATAATATATATAATTTGCATTATTTCGTAAACTATCATAAGCACGCCGCTTATCTGTATGTATAATGGAGCCAGGTTCAATATATTTCTCTATAATTGGTAATAGAGTATCGGCACATCGGTTCCGAACAGGCAAAATAAAAACTTTTTTAGTGTCGCGTTCGATATCACCGAAAACCCATTGTCCTCTAATAATGCGTCCGGTGTTATATTTTCTTTTACCTACTTTAGCTTCATCTCGCTCTACAATTTTACCTCTTCCACCGATTGACTTTTGTCTATTTTCGACCCATTCTTGAAGTATCTAAAGAGAATTTAGTAAATAAACACAATTAATTACTTCGTATTAAATGTAAATTAATTATGTAAACACTTTATAACTTACTTCCCGACAAAAATTTGTCCAATCAACAACAGTATGGTCATTCATTTCCAATTCATTCATTAAAAATCTATGTCGTGGTGGTTGCATTATTAGAAAATATCCGATAAAACGGCATATTTTGCTCAGTTTTATATGCATACGTTCAAACCACTTTCCATGAAATATGCTAATTTTAAAGTTACGTAATAATCTCTGCCGCTTCCGACCTTTAACAACTTTGTAATATTTGTTTGTACAATGTAAAACATTATTTTCAGAAACAGCATCTATTTTTAATAATTTTTCACATTTAGGACACACTATATCACTACGAACGACTTTCTTCGTACACAAAATGTTATATAAAGTCTCGAAATCGTAAGTTATATGAATAAATTCGTGTAAATGCATGTTTCAAGTTCGCAAAACTATCTTGATGTTAGAACGACTAACTAGCTACACAACAAGATAGCAACTACGAGTAGTAGCCGTAAGCTAAACATACTAAGTATGTCTTACATACATAACAACAGAAATCAAAGACATAGATTTCGGAATACAATGAATGTATTTGTATATATCACGAATTTAGCAAATGTCACCTTATCGAATACCTATATGATATTACGATGATGATACGTGATATTAACATTCTATTCATGAGACTTCTTTTATTAATAATTTTTTAATAAATAATGAGCGACGGCTAAAACTTTTTGATTATGAATGAGGAGTGTTAGTTCTATAATATATGTCAACATCAAGACCGTTGGAGGGTGGTCCCCTATTCGGCATTTTTACCCTATATAGCCAAAACCACATATGTTTATAAAAGTAAAAACTAAAATGATTAATCATTTGCACTTGGCATAAATCTCTTGATATCATTACTTTTGTGGAGAATATAAAATTGTCTTGTATTTTTCAATAGAATATTCGCGAGAGTACAATTGATCTGAATAAGGTTGTTTTAATAATATTTTTTTTAATTTCTTTTAGCTGAACTTTTGTTGTAATTTATTTATAACGACTTTTTTTGTAAAAATAAATAATGCTAAGGTGCGTGCACTTGGTTTTCTTTTTTTACTTCTTTTCTTAAATTATATTCTCACCTATGCTCCTCGTTGTTCGCTCTCAGTATGTGATTGGTCAATCGATATTCGGGATCGTCTCACAATCTCCTAGCTGCAAGAAGCACATAAAATTCTAAGTTATTAAATAAATTTAATGTATTCAATAGAACAATAAAAAGCCAAAGGTGCCGGTATTATATGCTTGTAATTTAACAACAACAGTTCACAATAACATCTTTTACGTTTTGACCGTATGATTACAACGTTATCTCAGTCAAAGTCATGGTTAAAACACAGTCTGTGGTCTGTGATAGGTTATAACACCTATCACATAGATGGATATGTTGTAACATGCGAGATATGAGAGCGATGTTTTCTCACTCGAGTACTAAATTGTCTTTTGGTTTGACCGACATATAATGCATTGCAGTTTATGCAATTAATTTTGTACACTACGTGTGTTCACTCATTGGTTTCCAAACGATCTTTATGACAACGAATGAAATGTTGTCCAGTTAATGACTGGATTGGTTTTGTTAATGACTTTATATGCCACCTGATAATTTACACTTTTAATTAGTGTGGAAATACTATAAAAAGCGTCCATCATATACGGAATCATAAAAAAACCTTTTCTGTTGTTTTCCTCCGTTGTCACTTTAAATAAAATCATAAGAGTCTTTTGAGAAGACGTCCGAGACGTCCGAGATTAAGTGTCTGATCCGTTTCTCAATTTTACTGAAGATGAACTGCAAGACAATTGTCAAGAAGGATACGTATGACTGTTCTAAGGTTTTTTTCGTGGAACATCGGGTGCAATAGTCTGAGAGCCTGATCAACTAAAAATATAACCATACCAATCTTATGGCGTGGTGAGAAAAATAATTTTAAAATCTTTCCGAGAATAAATTTATGGTACCAATCACAGATCAAATAACCATCTATCTATTTATAGATAAATCTATAGATTAATCTATTTATAAATCGGAAAATCCAATTGAACTGTTAAACTCCAATTTGTATGTGAATTGAAGTCATGAGTGATACAAATTGGAAGTATTGAGTACCTTATCGAGAAGATCGAGTGGAATGATCAGTATATCATCTACATATCTACAGGATCTATATATCTGCCAAACGTTTCGGAAAGAACGGCTAACTATTTCAAAAAATAATGATTTAAAAAAAAATGTTTAAAATAAAAGTTGTAGGATTTTTAAAAAATATCAGGCATTGATAATTGTTTGGCCTTAGATAGCCTTGAAAAGCGTTATTCAGGTCAACGTAAAAATCCTAAATAAAACTATTTTTCCAGGTACGCGTGATCAAGCGCGGTTTAATGACAGCGTACGTCATTAAAATGTATGTAAAATGTATGTCATTAACGTCATTAAAATGTATGTAAAATGTATGTCATTAACGTATCAGTGAAAAATCGATTGATTACCGAAAAATTGGCTGCGCAACTCGTTACACTGCTTTTACATGTTGGTACAACAAGTAATGACAGAAACGTACATTGACACGAACATACAAGACAAACAAACAAAACAATTTTGGACAGCTTATCGAGATTTACCATATTAATACGCAAAATTACTATATCAATCTCAATCTATTGCAGACTAGAAAAAAGATCATCACGTGAGAAGAAATTCAGTGAAGTTACATTGAATTACATTTACGCAAATTTATAATTATTCTCTTTATAGTTATTATATTCCATCGACTCGCGATCATTATATGCAATTTCTACGGTGCTGCGATTCGTTATTAATTTATAGTTATTAATTTATTCGTTATTAATTCATCGTACTTGCAATTAACTAAAGGTAGTGCAATTTAGAAATTTGAGATTGTTTAATAGATAAACAAAAAGGATGGAATAAGGAAATTCGAATTGCACGTCTGGCTCCCATGTCATTATCATTTTCTATCTCAAAAGATTTTGATAAATAAGACATATTTTTAACATGTTACAGCAGCACAATTATCTTCGCCACAAGTTTTTGTTAATTGATTAATTCAAATCGTGCTTGAAAAGAAATTAAGATTATTGATTCATCACGCAACAACTTTAAGAAAAAAACGAGAATAACATACTAGCTAAGTAGACACGAAGATATTGGTGATACGACATCAATGTCGCTGACGTTGACGGCGATAAATGACGACGACGGCAATAATGATGATAATCCAAATCTTGGAGAACTGTTTAAAACAATCTATTTTTCCAGACATACGCGATCAAGCGCGGTTTAATAACAGCGTATGTATGAAAATATATGTCACTAACGTATCGGTGAAAAACCGATTGATCACCGAAAAATCGGCTGCGCAACTCGTCACACTGATTTTATATGTACTTTCGCATTATCAGTTGGCGCAACTTTTTAATTTCACTATTTTTTTAAGATTTTTTTTACGGAATTAAATAATTTTCCTGAATATTTTTTTATATTTTGTAGTCTTTTTAGAAATATTGTATGGAATTTTTGTGTTGAGTTTTTTTACAATTCTTTTTATACATCTAAGAATAATTATCTTTGACTTTGTTTATTTTTTAGAGTCTTCTTTTAGGAATAAGGATATTGTATAGAATTTTTGTATTGAATTTTTTTATATTTTTACAAATTTTTTTATGAAACGAATACTGTGTGTATGTGTGTGTGTGAGACGCGTGTATTTGGCGCCTTTTTTTACTTTTTTTTTAAAAGTAATTTTGTTAAAATATCACATATTTTTTTACAAATATATGTGTGTATGTGTGCATATATGACATGTGTGTGTGTATAAATTATTTACATTTTATATATTTATTTATGATAAAAAATAAAAGAGGTCCCACCACCACCTCCCTCGTTTTCCTAATTTTATCAATAAGTTATTATGCTTTTTCTCTCTGTCTCTCACTCATGCTGTCACTCTCACACGCACCGTTCTCTCTCTCTCTCCCTCCCTCCCTCCCTCCCTCTCTCCCTC
>NW_022639564.1:1138183-1138433 GCF_010583005.1 Odontomachus brunneus
TTCTTTTATTAATAATTTTTTAATAAATAATGAGCGACGGCTAAAACTTTTTGATTATGAATGAGGAGTGTTAGTTCTATAATATATGTCAACATCAAGACCGTTGGAGGGTGGTCCCCTATTCGGCATTTTTACCCTATATAGCCAAAACCACATATGTTTATAAAAGTAAAAACTAAAATGATTAATCATTTGCACTTGGCATAAATCTCTTGATATCATTACTTTTGTGGAGAATATAAAATTGTCT
>NW_022639564.1:1138443-1166990 GCF_010583005.1 Odontomachus brunneus
CTCTCTCTCCCTCTCACCCTCTCTCTCCCTCTCACCCTCTCTCTCCCTCTCATCCTCTCTCTCCCTCTCATCCTCTCTCTCTCGTTTTTTTTCTATACAGCTGTGTGTACATGTACGTGTATGTGTGTCGTATAGCATGCTCATCATCTCATGGATCACGTGACACAAGACCACAGACACCATCTAGTTTCCGATCCGCAACCGTACATCCTAGCGTCGACGAATTCTTAAATGATTTTTTTCTCATTTCTGACTTTAAGCTAAAATATCTTATCTTGTAGGGAATATAGGACAAAAATAAAGAGTTTTTTAATAATATAATTGACCCTAATCAGATTAAGCTCACCTAGAAACTCGTAAGTTTAGCCGTTATAGTAAAACAATAAATCATACCTCCGATCAACGAGATGCTTCGCGTAAATATACACGGTCCGTCTCGCCGCCCGTGCACGTTGCTTCGCTTAAGCGTGCACTTGGCGCGAGATATTGGCGCGTCTCTTGATCACTTGGTATCTCGCGATCTCGATCTACGGTAAGAGGGAAAAGGAAACTGACTTAGGCACGCCTGACTTCAACGATGTCTAACACGGGTGTTGAACGTTAATGCTAAAGAACGGGTAATAAATTGGGTGAACCCTATTTGGTTTGCCCTTAATTGGAGCAAATGTTATTTTGAAAGGGTTGGGATCGCCTACGCATAGAGAATGTCCTTATAAAGTAGCCTATGCTATACGTTACCGAAATTATATAATGTAGGGCGACGGGTGGAAAGGAGGTTGAAAGAGGGTGGAATTGGGGTGTACGCGGGAAAAAGCAGAAATGGCGCTTCGATCGGCGCTTCACGGGTATCGCAGCATCCCGCTTTCAGTTCCATTCGGGATCGGTCCAGATCGCTTCGACCTGTTGATTTCACTTCCGGTCCTTCCAAAAAATAGTTCCGTTCGATTTGGAATGCTGGAGGCGTGAGGAAGTGTCCTGGAGGAGCTCCGGAGCTGAGCTAAGGTAGGTCTCTAATAATAATAATAGAACTAGATTGCGTAGGACGACGCTGCGTGACGTTGCGTTAGAACGCTTCCAGGATGTTCACCGTATTGATGTGCATTTTATTTGTGTTTTTCACGCATTTTCTTGCTTGCTGTAGCTACAAAATTTGCAAATAAGCGCGTGACGTCACGGGAGATATTGATTACCTATCGCTAAGCGCGGGAGGCAACGGAAGTACAGGCGAGGTATTACGATGTTACATGTTACGTATTACGATGTTAACACCTCCTTGCTGATATCTGCCATATTGATGCTTATTCTTTGCATTTCTCACGCATTTTCTTGCTTGCTTGTAGCTACAAAATTTGCAACGAAGCCCGTGACGTCACGGGAGATATTAATTACTTATCGCGGGTCAAGTACAGGGAATAGCGGGAGGGGAGGTGAGGAATTACGATGTTGCATAGCAACTCCTTGCTGATGTCTGCCATATTGATGCTTATTCTTTGCATTTCTCACGCATTTTGTTGCTTACTGTAGCTACAAAATTTACAACGAAGCCCGTGACGTCACGGGAGATATTGATTACCTATCGCGGGTCAAGTACAGGGAATAGCGGGAGG
The DNA here is from genome assembly GCF_010583005.1 of Odontomachus brunneus. Classification (NCBI taxonomy): domain Eukaryota; kingdom Metazoa; phylum Arthropoda; class Insecta; order Hymenoptera; family Formicidae; genus Odontomachus; species Odontomachus brunneus. Next base: position 1,140,051 of record NW_022639564.1, read on the forward strand.
GGAGGTGAGGAATTACGATGTTGCATAGCAACTCCTCGCTGATGTCTGCCATATTGATGCTTATTCTTTGCATTTCTCACGCATTTTGTTGCTTCCTGTAGCTACAAAATTTGCAACGAAGCCCGTGACCTCACGGGAGATATTGATTACCTATCCCGGGTCACGCACAAGGGACAGCGGGAGGGGAGGGGAGGAATTACAATGTTGCATAGCAACTCCTTGCTGATGTCTGCCACATTGATGCTTATTCTTTGCATTTCTCACGCATTTTCTTGCTTGCTGTAGCTACAAAATTTGCAACGAAGCCCGTGACGTCACGGGAGATATTGATTACCTATCGCGGATTAAGTACAGGGGACAGCGGGAGGGGAGGGGAGGAATTACAATGTTGCATAGCAACTCCTTGCTGATGTCTGCCACATTGATGCTTATTCTTTGCATTTCTCACGCATTTTCTTGCTTGCTGTAGCTACAAAATTTGCAACGAAGCCCGTGACGTCACGGGAGATATTGATTACCTATCGCGGATTAAGTACAGGGGACAGCGGGAGGGGAGGGGAGGAATTACGATGTTGCATAGCAACTCCCTGCTGATGTCTGCCATATTGATGCTTATTCTTTGCATTTCTCACGCATTTTCTTGCTTGTTACAGCTAGAAAATTTACGGCGAAGTGGGTGGTGTCACGGAAGATATTGAGTACTTATCGCGGGTCAAGTACGGGGGACAGCGAGAGTGGAGGTGAGAAATTACGATGTTGCATAGCACCTCCTTGCTGATGTCTGCCATATTGATATTTATTCTTTGCATTTCTCACGCATTTTCTTGCTTGTTACAGCTAGAAAATTTGCGACGAAGTAGGTGGTGTCACGGGAGACATTGAGTACTTATCGCGGATCAAGTACGGGGGATAGCGGGAGTGCAGGTGAAGAATTACGATGTTGCATAGCACCTCCTTGCTGATGTCTGCCATATTGATATTTATTCTTTGCATTTCTCACGCATTTTCTTGCTTGTTACAGCTAGAAAATTTGCGACGAAGTAGGTGGTGTCACGGGAGACATTGAGTACTTATCGCGGATCAAGTACGGGGGATAGCGGGAGTGCAGGTGAAGAATTACGATGTTGCATAGCACCTCCTTGCTGATGTCTGCCATATTGATATTTATTCTTTGCATTTCTCACGCAGTTTCTTGCTTGTTACAGCTAGAAAATTTGCGACGAAGTGCGTGGTGTCGCGGGAGATATTGATTGCAATTTACAGGCCAAATACGGCGGACAGCAGGGTACGAGGTGAGAATATATTAGCATTTATTACATATATTACTCCTCCGCACGAATTTACATTTTTGACGTAATTTAGCCACGAATTACAGATTGCTAATCCAGAATCCTAAAACGCAATTGTAAAACGCAAATTTGACAGATAATTATTATTTATTAATGAATTCGATTATTCATTTTAATTACAGAATTTTGAGAATTGTTGCGATTATGCATTATCGAACAATTCGAGATTGTAGAAATCATTACCTATTACCGCGTTCGATCACGCGTTTCCAGAAAAATTAGCCGCAAAGTATTTCAAAATGGTAGTTATGATATTCTTTATTGTTCTTGTAATCATACATTATCTTGAGGAAGAAATTCAAGAAGAGATATTAATTTCCTGCCCCTAATATCATCGAGTCTATTTGGCTCGTCAATTAGTACGTTATTCTCGTCTTTTTTTTCTCGTCTTTTTTAAGGCTGTGTTATAAATCAATAGTTTCAATTTCTTTGAATTCGTAAAATTCTGCACATGATAAAAAATGACACATAATTATTGGATGATAGAATTAATTTCGCACTGTCGCATACATGGTTATGTTACAAAATTCATAAGGATTGAGACGGAAAAGGTACTGGCTATTTCATTTTAACTACAGAATTTTGAGAATTAATAAAATTACGCATTATTTGAGAAACTAAAGTGGCACAAGTAATTACCTATTGAATCGCTCAACCACACGTTTCCAGAAAAATTGACTGCTGTCAATAGTGTTTCAAAATGCTGGGAGTACTAGTTATTTATATTGTCGTATACGTAGCTTACTATCAATATCGTCGACGACGACAACAACACGAACGACGGTGGCGTTGAATTCATATCACCAATATCATCTAGTTAACTCATCAGCTGGTATGTCATTCTTCTCTTTTTTTCTTAAGAACGTTGCGTTATGGCTCAATAATCCAAATTTCTTTAAGTACGATTTGAATTCATAAAATTCTGCTCGTCTTTTTTCTTTAAGAGGGTTGCCTTATGGACCAGTAGTCAAAAATTTTTTAAACACGATTCGAACTAATCGATTAACAATAACTTGACGACTGGCCGTGTAAAATCGAGATCGCGTGTTATGAGCACGTTAGATAAAACATTTTCGTAATGATAAATAGAAAATATTCCCAATTGTATTAGAAAAACAAAAAATTGAACATAACGTAAATATGTTTCCAGAAAAATTGACTGCTGTCGATAGTGTTTCAAAATGCTGGGAATACTAGTCTTTTATTTTACCGCATACGTATCCATAATTTACTTTGAATATTGTCAAAAACGACGAGAACAACAACTACGACGACAACAACGACGACAAGAACGATACCTACGACGACATAGTCTACGTCAACAACAAAAACGACGGCGTTGAATTCATATCACCAATATCATCTAGTCTTAACTCATCAGTTGGTATGTCATTCTTCTTTTTTTTTCTTAAGAACGTTGCGTTATGGCTCAATAATCCGAATTTCTTTAAGTACGATTTGAATTCATAAAATTCTGCTCGTCTTTTTTCTTTAAGAGGGTTGCCTTATGGACCAGTAGTCAAAAATTTTTTAAACACGATTCGAACTAATCGATTAACAATAACTTGACGACTGGCCGTGTAAAATCGAGATCGCGTGTTATGAGCACGTTAGATAAAACATTTTCGTAACGATAAATAGAAAATATTCCCAATTGTATTAGAAAATTGAACATAACGTAAATATGTTTCCAGAAAAATTGACTGCTGTCAATAGTGTTTCAAAATGTGGGGAGTAGTAGTCATTTATATTATCGCATTCGTATACATAGTTTACTATCGATATCTTCGACAACGACGACAACAACAAGAACGATGGTGGCGTTGAATTTATATCACCAATATCATCTAGTCTTAACTCTTCAGGTGGTATGTTATTCTTCTCTTTTTTTCTTAAGAACGTTGCGTTATGGCTCAATAATCCGAATTTCTTTAAGTACGATTTGAATTCATAAAATTCTGCTCGTATTTTTTCTTTAAGATGGTTGCCTTATGGACCAGTAGTCAAAAATTTTTTAAACACGATTCGAACTAATCGATTAGTAATAACTTGACGACGGGCCGTGTAAAATCAAGATCGCGTGTTATGAGCACGTTAGATAAAACATTTTCGTAACGATAAATAGAAAATATTCCCAATTGTATTAGAAAATTGAACATAACGTAAATATGTTTCCAGAAAAATTGACTGCTGTCAATAGTGTTTCAAAATGTGGAGAGTAGTAGTCATTTATATTATCATATTCGTATACATAGTTTACTTTCAATATCTTCGACGACGACGACAACGAGAAGAACGATGTTGGCGTTGAATTTATATCACCAATATCATCTAGTCTTAACTCTTCAGGTGGTATGTTATTCTTCTCTTTTTTTCTTAAGAACGTTGCGTTATGGCTCAATAATCCGAATTTCTTTAAGTACGATTTGAATTCATAAAATTCTGCTCGTCTTTTTTCTTTAAGATGGTTGCCTTATGGACCAGTAGTCAAAAATTTTTTAAACACGATTCGAACTAATCGATTAGTAATAACTTGACGACGGGCCGTGTAAAATCAAGATCGCGTGTTATGAGCACGTTAGATAAAACATTTTCGTAACGATAAATAGAAAATATTCTCAATTGTATTAGAAAAACAAAAAATTGAGCATAACGTAAACATGTGGCGAATGAAACTGAATATGTTAGCTGCTTTTGTTGCATGATTCACATTTTTGTGTTCATTTAAATATCCCTTAGCTTAATGAACTAGTATTACACCTTTTATCTCGCAACCGTGCAATACGAATGTCGAGAATGCTGCGGACGTCACTGATATAATCAATAACATTTAGTGCATTGGAAACGCATCCGTGACAAGTGCGCGAATAGTACATATTATAGATGTCGTATAGATCGCATCGGACAGATGCGGATGAACGGGCGAACTATATCGTTTCTGAATTTTGTTTCTGTATTGTTTGTCTCTAAAAAACGGCGTGATGCAACTGATCGTGAGTAACAAAGATCAGAATTTCCTTTTAACAGCGGCTGCTAGTGTTAACAATTAAGGACGCTTGCACTGTCATTTCCGTGACGTCTGCAGTCGATATATTTGTGAAAAAATAAGATATACACGCGAAAATTAAAAACAAGACCTAGAATGTGATCCGAAACGCGACTCGGACCTCGATCCCTGTGAGATCGACGATCGATCGATCGATGATCAATGAACGAAACACGGAACCAACGGATAATTCCGTCGCGCACATTGAAACAATATAATACACACATACGGAAAACGACAGAAGACACGATTACGGGACAGTATGGTCAAAAATCTAGCTCAGTAATATCGGTAGCATTCAGAGGGCACGTTTGTCATCCGCTATGAATGTTACCGATGCTACCGAACGAGCTTTTTGGTCGTTCTGTTATGCAGGATTGACACCGCGTCCGATGTCCGACGTACGACGTCCGATATCCAATAGGAGAACAGCTTTCTAATAAATAATTTAATTCTCCATTGGAAAGCTGTTTTCCTATTAGATATCGGATGTCGTACGTCGGATATCGGAATGCGGTGCAAGGCCTGGAACACAATACGCCGTTTGTCAAAGTTGAAACGCAGTCCAATGATTTATATGTTACTGGTAAACAGTATGAAGTCAATAGCGTTTTAGAAAGAATTTATTGGAAATGGCCAATTGCAATTATCGTAATGTCACGAAATGACATATTCCAAACTTTGTTATGCTCTGTACATCAACTCTTCAAACTGAAATTCATAATTTTATGACAAAAAATAATTTTATGAAAAAAAATGATAGAAAAGAAAAAAAAGATTTTAGATACGAAAATCGATAGATAGGAGACTAAATCAAGGAGTATCCGACAATCTTATAAAAGAACTAGTATGGAAGAAGCCAATCACATACTATAAATTATTGCGATTAACGTGGGATAAATATGAACGGCTTTTGATGAAACTACACTCTCTTATTTAGAAACTATCCGTCAATTTGCTATCGTTTTGAGCTTTCTCTTGAGCTTGAGCTTTCTCTTGAGCTTGAGCTTTCTCTTGACACTACTACTAAAGTCACTTAGCTATTCGCTTGACATGAGTGTCAAAGTTGAACACAAAAGAAATTTTTACCGGCCACTACTGACAAATTGAAAAATTTGCTCAAAGAGAATCAAAGCAGCAGTATCAAGCACCCTTTAAGATAGACGTGATATTCACATGCGGAAACAACGGTAAACGTGCACGCGGGAACAACGGATAATCGCACGCGGAGAACACTCGCAAACACGAAAATGCGCGAAACGATAAATAGTCGCACGCTGGAACGATGAATATTCGCGACGATACGAATCGCATATGCTGCGAGTGTTGAATACGCGCATTGGGTAAGCGGCCTAGTAAAAAGCGAGAACGTCGTACAAATTACGGCATATATTTATTATCAACCGCATTTAATCGTATTATTTGTCACAAATTTCACTTTTTCCGTCACAAATAATTAATGATAATAGCCGCGAAACGGTGCAAATGTTGATGTTTTATTGATGCGCATATATCATTAATACTATAATGAGTCCTGTGGCAGTGCAAATCGCAATCGACGTGTAAGTCTGAGGTAAAATAAAACCGCCGTGAAGGTTGCAGTCCCACCAGACATTATTTTTATTTTCATTGAAATCAAGAGAGAAAATCCTTATCAACAACTTAGCCTTATTTAAATACATAAATTGACGTGGTTCTCGTATCATACTAACTGACCACAAGGAGAAAATCTCGAAGACGAAAAATAAAATTGTGAATATAAATGACTTCACTGTATCTTTGTATTACTCGCAACGTGGTTGAAATTCGACGGTTGCATTATTTAATGCTGCTCATTAAAGTTTGACGCGAGTCCCAAGATAGAGCGACTTTTCGACAGTATGGGAGTTCGGCACTCGCCAAACACGGCGCGAATTCTAACAGTTAACTCATTGGCCCGCGAACACGGTCAGCGGAGTTTATACGGGGCTCGCGAAATCTTTCATCCAAGCCTAATATCCGCGGAAGAACTCAGCTCATAGAGCTCTCTTTTTCAAACGGAACGGTATAACCGTGTAAATATTACTTTCGTGAGTACACATTATTGAAGCTAGCGTAATCCCTGCACCAGTAGAAATCGAATCGGACGGACGCGTATAAATCGGATGGAATATAACGTATAAATGTCAGTAAAATACCATCTCTCTTTGAATTAAAGTAGAGGATCCTCACCGGTAGTCCAGCTTTATTGAAACATGACGATATTATCGAATAAACTCGAGAGAAAACAGGGAAATAGAAATTCCATCAAACTCCATCAAACTCTCGAGAGAAATGGTAATAAATAATAAGAAAATAGTATGAAAATGGTAGGTAATGATTTTATATATTTTCGTATCTTCTCGTTGTATTGTATGAGACGCGATGGAGGATTAATGGTTACACGAAATAACGCTGCTCATCCACAGCTCAGCGCGAATATCACGATACACCGTAGTTGATCTTCCTGTAAACATGAGATTTCGGACACTCTACTAAGTGCGGAAGCCTGTTAATCCTATCCATGGACCCCGTATACGGTCAAAAAAGTGAACCCAACATATAGAAAGAGACCATAAACATAATATACATAAACTCCGCATACAGTCAAAAAAGAGAAGCCAATATATACAGTCTTTCTGTTCTCTGTCTCTTTCTGCACAGACAAAATGTGCAATAAAATTTAAGTAAGACGTTTACTTGTCAGTCTAGAGGTGTTGTTGCGCTCTATATTATTATAGAAACGAGAAATGGATGCACGCGCGACAAAAAAGTGACAAAATAAAAAGAAAACTATAGCCCCTCTATTCTCGCTCTCTTTCTAAATGTTGGCTTCGCTCTATTAGACGACATATGGCATTAGGAGTCCATATATACTATGTCCATGATCCTGTCGCACCAACAACGCTTAATCCAACGCGTATTCCAAAAATTAAGTCAAATGATCGACACTTACGGACACGATCGCCGGATTTACACTACCACTCTAGCAACGAATTATAGGAGTCGTAGAATTCTCCGTAAGCTTAGTATCCACGGATAAATTCAGCTTAAAATTCCTCAACGGAACGTACCACTCGAGTCGACGCTGAAAAATTCGATATACGAGCCGATAAACGACCGTTTAACGCAAAACCGTTTAACGCAGTAATACGATACGCTCATGGAAAAACGGAATATGCATGTGGAGGACAACGAATAAACGTTCGCGAACACAACATATAGGAAAACACGCGAAAACGATGGATAAACTCTCGAAAGATGCTCGAGGCAATAAAATCGCGCGCCATACAGCATACGCGTCGGGTAAGTAATGAAGGAATGAAAGCGTCGCATAAATCGCGACCAAATAATGTATTACCAACCGCGTGTTGTTCGTATTATTTGCGACTATGAATTTTTTACATCACTAGATCGTAGTGAGATACGAGACGGCGTAATCATTGACATTACTTCTGAGTACATACTATTAACGTTATAGTGAGCTCTGCGCTAGTAAGAATTAAATCGAATGGACGAATCAGACAAGTATGTTTGTGATTGCCGCGAGGATCGACCGCGCGAAAGACTGTGAGACACATGACACCTTCTGAATCAAGATAGAGAATTAGCGATTATCCAGTCTTATTCAAATTCGTAGGTTAAATTTCTCTCTTGATTTCAATGAAAATAAAAATAATGTCTCGTGGTCTGCAACCTTCACGGCGGTTTTATTTTACCTCAGATTTACACGTCGATTGCGATTTGCACTGCCACAGGACTCATTATAGTATTAATGATATATGCGCATCAATAAAACATCAACATTTGCACCGTTTCGCGGCTATTATCATTAATTATTTGTACGAATTCGTTTATCGACGTAATTCTTGTATTATCATCTAAACGCAAGGAGAGGTCGGGAAGTAAGAATTTTCGAACGCTACGCGGAATAAAATTGTAACAAATAATTTTACTGTATCTTTCCGTTGCATTATCCAAATAGCGGTGGAGTCCCAAAGGTTACACGAATCAACGCTGCTCATTATAATTCGGCGCGAATATCACGATAGACCATGGCTGATCTCGCTGACAGTACGCAAACATCGAATACTCGACTGAGCGTGGAAGTACGGTTTAAACGTATCAATAAAAAGCGCTCGACGGGACGTGAATTTTGATAGTTAATTTATTATTTCGTGAACGTATTTCGTCGGATTTATGCGGCCTTCATCGAGACATAAAATTCTCCACCGCTTAATTTCCCCGGAACGCGGCTGTTCGTGGCGCAACGTCATTCGAACGACAAAATCGTTTGACATGTAAATAACACGCACACGACGAACGTCTGCTGCGGATAAAATCAATGATACAATAGCGCTCGTGAGAAAACGGAATATACATGTGTGGAACAAGTAAACACTCGCGAACACTGCAGACATGCATGCAGGAAAAATAATTACGCGCAGAAATGACGAATGCTCGCGATGCTATGAAATGTGCAAGGTACATTATATGCAAATGTGTAGGCGAAAGCTGGATTGCACCATTAAAAATCGTATTAAACGCATACGAGAAAACCCGATAAAATATAATATTTTTCCTATCGCAAGCGTTAGCTGCGCGAGAGCTTGCGAGAACACAATTTACATTTGCTTTTAAATCAAGAGAGAGAAATCTCATTATTTGCTCAGCTATATATAAATACGTATCACGGCGCAGTTCTCTTAAAATTGACCGAACGCGAAAGGGAGCAGAGATAAATGAGAAGAATTTTCCAACGCAAGGATAAAATTCCAATAAACGATTTTTTATTGCATATTTTCGATGTAAAATTGCGGCAGTGACGCAAATTAATGCTCTTCACTATAGTACAGCGCGAATATCACGATAAATCGTAATACATCTCTTTAATAGAGATCCAGTTTATCCGTGTTCGTTCGATTTTTAATGACGCAACGAAAAAAATTCATAATCGCAAATAGCGTACGCACTTCCCCGAGCAAAAATGTATCTAGTAAAGCAGATTTCAAGACTAATAGCTAGATAATAATGATTAGATAACTTTTCTAGGCAATCACTAGCTCGTAACTAGCTAAATATTCCTACTCAGTCCTTTGAATGTCAGGACTACCTATTAACTATACCAATTACATAGATAGTGGCTAGATGAAAAAGATTATACGGTAACGAGGTAGAAAATCATCAGTAAATCCTGAATAGAATTTGGATATTAGAACTACATAGTACTTATACCAATTATAATTACAAGTTATTTTTTTGCATCTAGCTACTAGATAATTTTTCTGGTACAATCATTAGGAGAAGTGAGGGTTACATTCCTAGCTAGTAGCGATGTAAGACCCAACTTTTCTGTTTCATTACTAGACAATCACTAGATTCAATTTCTGCTCGGGTCGTAGCGATCATTCCTGCGTGCGTGTTCGTCATGTTCGCCAACGTTTACTTTTCGTTCTATGCGTACATATTTCATTTCTTCACGAGCGCTATCGTATCATTGTTTTTTGACGGCGGATGTCGTTGTGCGCGTTGCTGAATTATTTTGTCGTTCAAACGAACAGCCGCACTCCATTAGGAAGTTCTAAGCCAAGTTCTCCCGCGGCTATTAGGCGATGAAGAATTTAGCGCCTCCCAAATTTCGTCCCGACGGAGACCACATAAACAGGTGTTTGCTTCCACGGACCGATAAGTTGACTGTAAGAATTCGCGCCGCGCCGAGCAACGCTGAATACAATACTGTTCTCAGAATTTGCTTGTTATGTCACATTTCCGAGAAAACTGAGATAACATTAGCCAAAAAAGACAATTTCGGCCATATATTGAATAGTATTGCGGTGAAGGAAAATTTATCTTCTAAATTTTTTAAATTTACGTATATTACCATTTTTAACTAAATCTTGAAAACAAGCAATTATGGCGAAATGAAACAAAATGCATTTTAAAACTAAAAGTTGATACTTTTGCATGGCGTTAATGAAATTTGGAGAAAAAATTTGTTGCCGGTGGTATAACGTCATGCATATCCTGGAAATCGTCATTTTTTGCCCCTTTCACGCCATTTTTCTCAAAATTGTAATGTGATAGAATTTTTCTGCGAACGGATTCGAATTCAGCGGCCAAAAATCTTCGGGAAATGACACTCCGTAATCCAAAGAAAAAAAAAAGTCAAATTTTGTCGGACAGTATTATTGGCGCGTCTGGACTACAACGCGTTCTTACTACTGTCAGAAAGATGAACTACGATCTATCGTGATATTCGCGCCGATCTGTAGTGAATAGCATTAATTCGTACAACCCTCGAGGCACCATCGTCATTTGGATAATGCAACGGAAAGATACAGTAAAATCATTTGTTACAATTTTATTCCTTCCGTTCGGAAATTTATCTAAAGTTATAACAAATGATTTTACTGTATCTTTCCGTTGCATTATCCAAATGACGCCTCGAGAGTTACGCGAGTTAACGCTACTCAGTACAGATCGGCGCGAATATCACGATATTAGATATCAGATCGTAGTTCATCTTTCTGACAGTAGTCAGAACGACAGTAGTCAGTAGTCAGGTAGCTCAGTGGTTTAAAGCAGTCGCCCGGCAGGCGAAAGACTCGGGTTCGAGTCCCAGCCGGCCTAGCAGGACGCGCTCTCGATATTTTTCTCTTTTTGGAACGAAAAAGATATCGCAGATCTCGCACGCACGGCGTCCCGTCGCTACCTAGTATGCCCTCTTCCTTCTATGGTATTGTATTCAGCGTTGCTAAGCGCGGCGCGAATTCTTACAATCAACTCGACTGTAAAAATTCGCGCCTCACTGAGCAACGCTGAATACAATACTGTTCTTAGAATTTCTTGTCACGTCACATTTCGGAGAAAATTGAGGTAACATAAACTAAAATAGACGAATTTGGCCATATTTTGAATAATATTGCGGTGAAGGAAAATTTATTTTTCCAATTTTTCCAATTTACGTATATTCCCGGCTTTAACTAAATCTTGAAAACAAGTAATCGTGGCGAAACGAAATAAAATGCATTTTAAAACTAAAAGTTGATACTTTTGCATGGCATTAGCGAAATTTGGAGAAAAAATTTGTTGCCGGTGGTATAACGTCATGCATACCCTGGAAATCGTCATTTTTTTGCCCCTTTCACGCCATTTTTCTCAAAATTGTAATGTGATAGAATTTTTCTGCGAACGGATTCGAATTCAGCGGCCAAAAATCGTCGGGAAATGACACTCCGTAATCCAAAGACAAAAAAAAAGTCAAATTTTGTCGGACAGTGTTATTGGCGCGTCTGGACTACAACGCGTTCTTACTATTGTCAGAAAGATGAACTACGATCTATCGTGACATTCGCGACGATCTGTAGTGAATAGCATTAATTCGTATAATCCTCGAGGCACCATCGTCATTTGGATAATGCAACGGAAAAATACAGTAAAATCATTTGTTACAATTTTATTCCTTCCGTTCGGAAATTTATCTAAAATTATAACAAATGATTTTACTGTATCTTTTCGTTGCATTATCCAAATGACGCCTCGAGAATTACGCGAATTAACGCTACTCAGTACAGATCGGCGCGAATATCACGATATTAGATATCAGATCGTAGTTCATCTTTCTGACAGTAGTAAGAACGCGTGGTAGTCCAGACGCATCAATAACACTGTCCGACGAAATTTGACTTTTTTTGTCTTTGGATTACGGAGTATCATTTCCCGAAGATTTTTGGCCGCTGAATTCGAATCCGTTCGCAGAAAAATTCTATTACATTACAATTTTGAGAAAAATGGCGTGAAAGGAGCAAAAAATGATGATTTCCAGGGTATGCATGACGTTATACCACCGGCAACAAATTTTTTCTCCAAATTTCGTTAACGCCATGCAAAAATATCAACTTTTAGTTTTAAAATGCATTTTGTTTCGTTTCATTATGATTGCTTGTTTTCAAGATTTAATTAAAAACGGTAATATACATAAATTGAAAAAATTGGAAAAATAAATTTTTCTTCACCGCAATACTATTCAAAATATGGCCAAAATCGTCTTTTTGGCCTATGTTACCGCAATTTTCTCGGAAATGTGACATGACAAAACCAATGACAGCGCTCGAAAAAAGACAGAATATACACGCGTAGAACGACGTAAATGCTCGCAAACACGGCGGACACGCATGCAGAAACGGCGGATAATTGCGCGCTGAAACGATAATACTCACGTCAATACGAAATATAGGCACTACACAATACACATGTTGTACAAAATGATTAAGTAAAAGGCAAGCGCAGTATTGATATATCGTGTAATTTGCGATTATAAATTTTGTTTCGTTACTAAATCGTATTGAGTTGAAATACCGTATAATCATTAGCATTATTCGTAAGCATATATTATTTACGCTATAATAAACTTTCTCTATAATAAACTCACTGTAATAAACGCTAGTAGAAATTAGATAGTGCGAGGAAATGGATAAACCGTATAGAATATAACATTTGTACCGCCGCGAGTGTCCGTCGCGCGAGAGTCTGCGAGACGCAATCTTTGTCTCCCTTGGAATGAAGGGGGAGAATCCTTTTTTGTTGCCTAGCTTTATTCTAATACGTAGCGTAGCGCAATACTTGTATACCGCCTTAGGATGTTCTTATTTTTGGACTTTCAAATTTTTTCCGCGGCACTCTCCAAAAAGTTTCCATTTGACAAAAAAAATCCCTGCCAAACTTTTGCTCGATCGGATAACGAGAACCTGTGCTCCCGGATCGTTAAACATTGAAGTACTCTTGTATTGTCTACGTTATCAATATGGTTTTTAAAGCGTGTTTTCCATAAAAATCGCCCTAGAGGACTTTTCTTTTTTATTTATACATCGTCTGAGATCTTATAGTTTCATTTAAACAATAGATAAATTGTTATTTAAACAATAGATATTTAAATAATTAGATAAATTGTTGATGACTAAAAATAAAAATAAATAGTTATTACATTTATTGTTTGAGCTACCGTAAAATGGGGATACTTTGTGACAGCTTTACTTTAACCTTAAGAAACAAGAGCAAATATCATTGTCATAAAGTAAATCCATGAAACGTTTATTGAAAATTTGGTACAAACATCCCTAAATTTTACTTGTAAATTAGTGATTATCGAAAAGTAATGTGGTGGAGCAGCTTCCAGCTGCAGCCTATAGATGGCATGGTATAATAAGCAAGATAAAGTAGCGTAAATTTTAGCTTTTTTGTTATCATTGGAACGAGAAATACAATGTCACTGTATCACAAGATAATCGCTACAGTCACGAAGTAACTCCATCTTACGGTATATATGAAAAAATATTTAACTTTGATCAAATTAATTGAGAAAAAGAAAAAAGTAGAAGAAAAGAAAAGACACAGAAAGAATTTAATGTTGGAGAAGTCAAAAATAAAAAAGGGAAAGATGAGAAGAAGGAAATAAAAACAGCTTCTATAGTAAACAAAATTAAATAAAAAGTTCATAAAAAAGTATTATGTTTTTCATATTCTATTTCATATTTCATATTTTAATAAACTAATATAATTTCTGTTTTAATTATTATATTTGTAAATTTCACAAATTTATATAATAATGCATAAAAATAAATAAATAATTATTTAAAAAAATTGAATATCAATGATTTTTCATTTCATGTTACAAAATACCTATAATCAGAGTGCTTTGATGATAAATCGGTTGGAATATAGCGTTTGTGCCGCCGCGAGCATCGGTCACGCGAGAGTCTGCAAAATACAACTTTCGTCTCTCTTAGAATTAAGGGAGGGAGACCTCATCAGTTGCCCAATCTTATTTAAATATGTAGCGTAGCGTATTTCTTGTATTAGCAGCTAAACACAAGAAGAAGTGGCGAACTACAAACATTCGAACGCGAGGAATGAAATTGTAACAAAAATTTTACTGTATCTTTCTGTTGCATTACTTGAGTCGCGGGGGAGGCTTGACAGTTACATGAATTAACGCTGCTCGCTATAGTTCGACGCGAATATCACAATAGATTGTAGTTGATAACACGCGAGTTCGAATGCTCGACGGAGTGCGAAAGTCCATTAATCCATAAATGCTAATAACGCTCAACGCGGCGCCAATTCTGACATCAGCATATTGGCTCGTAGATGCAACACCGTGTTTACGTGTCTCTTGTCACGACGAATCATGGAAATTGCAAAATCCTCCATCCCCTAGTGTCCGCGGAAGATCTTAGCTTAGAATTCCTCAACGGAACGCTGATATTACGCTGATATTACGAACGTGACGCAACGTTGTCCAAACGACAGGTACTAACGACAGATCTTACACCATGCACATTATTGAAGCGGATAGGTGAGGGGCGGACGCCGTATTGATGTATCGTATAATTTGCGATTATGAATTTTTGTATCACTAAATCGTACTGAATTGGAAAACCGTATAATAGTTGATATTATTTGTAAACATATATTATTAACGCTCTAATAAATTCTGGGCTAGTGGAAATCGTATTACATTAACATAGCTAAACCGGATAGAATGTAATCTGTGTGCTGCCGCGTGCGTCGGCCACATGAGAGCCTCTGCGAGATACAATTTTCATCTCCTTTAGAATCAAGGAGGAGCGTTTTCTCCGGTTGCCAAGCTTTATTCAAATACGTAGCGTCGCGCAGTTCTTGTATTATCAACTAAACGCGTAAAGAGGCTCGAGTGTTACACGAATTAACGCTATTCACTACAGGTCGGCGCGAATATCACGATAGACCGTAATTTATCTTTTTAATAACGCGCGAGTTCGAGTACTCGACTGAGGCGCGGCAGTCCGTCACTTCAAACGCGACAATAAAGCTAAATTCGCTCGACGCGGCACGAATTCTGACGGTCAACTCATCGGCCCGTGGACGCAAATGCCAGGTTTACGTGGCAGTCGCCGCGATAAATTACGGGAGCCGCCAAATTTCCCGCTGTCTACTACCCACGGAGGAGCTAAGCTTATAATTCCATAACGAGACGCGGCTGTCCTTAGCGCAACGCCGTTCGGACGACAAAATAATTCAACACGCAGACGGCACGACGATGTCCACCATCGGCAAAATCCTTGATAAAGCTCGTAAAAAGACGGAATATGCACGTGTAGAACGACGCTCGCGAACACAACGCATGCACGCAGGAACAACGAATGTTCGCAACGGTTCGAGATGCGCATATTACGACACCATGAGCATGTTGTACTAACAAGTAAATCGTCAGAGGTGATCCTCACCAATTTTAATGGACCTTGAATATGTTTTAGAGAATAAAAAATAAGAGGATATTTTTTTTATCTGCGTCAGAGAAAGTTTTGGGTGATGAAAAATCCTTAAAAAATAATGGCTTTTTTAATTTTTACCAAATATCTTCTATGAGATAAAAAAAGAAATGTTTTATACAAAAGTTTTGTGATATTTTATACTCTTTACATGGATATATTTAAATTTTATAAAAATTTCAAATATTTAATTTACCCCCAACAAAATCATTATTTTTGAGGGATGATTTCACCCACCAAAACTTTTCTGACGCAAATAAAAAAATATGTATCTCTTATTTTTTTTATGTTCTACAATATATCCAAAGTCCATCAAAATCGATGAGATTCACTCTTCAATAGTCTACTTGTAAACTGATAAATTAAGGGTGAACGCCGTATATTGCAATCGTAATATGCGTCCAGCCGTTCGTATTAATTTCAGATATAAATTCCTCTCGTCATTAAAGAGTAGAGAGTTACGTTTAAAGAGCGAAGCTACGTTTCGATATTATTGGAAAGCGCATTATTACTATGGTGGGTCTTGCAACAGTAAAATTTACATGACATAAATAAACATTGCTGGACATGAGTGAATCGGACGGGATATAACATTTGTGACCGCCGCGAGCGACGGCCGTGCGAGAACCTATGAGACATAATTTTCGTCTGCCTTGAAATCAAGATCCTCACCAGTTATCTAGCTTTATTCAAATACATAGCGCGGCGTAGTTCTTATATTATTGGCTGAATGGCAGAAAAAAACGGGGGAATAGAAACGATCGAACACAAGGAGAAAAATTGTAACAAATGATTTTACTGTATCTTTCCGTTTCATTATCCGAATTGCAAGGAAGGCTCGACTAAGGTTACGTAAATTAACGTTGCTTGCTATAATTCGACATGAATACTATCATAGATCATAATTGATCTTCCTGACAGTACGCGAATTCGGGTGTTCGATTTCAGCGCGGCAGGCCATCGATCCAGCTAAAAAACGTTTGACACAGTGCGAGTTTTAATACAAAATTCACCAGCAGATTCGGTCAGCAAATATTGGATTTATACTGTGTCGCGTCGGCCTTTGTCGCGATATATGGAAACGTTTAACTCATCACATTTTTCTGCAGAAAAACACAAGGTTTAAAATACGCCAGCAGAACGTGGCTGTCACAAACACCGAACTAACGATAAAATAACCCGATCCGCGACCGACGCACAGACGACGCTCGCCGTAGGGGACAGTCAAATACGAAAGCTCATAAAAGGACGTAATATGTATGTGAATAACGATGGGTAAACGCTTATCGATATCATACAGTCATAACATGCAATTCATAGGTAGATAATTGAATACATCGCAAATGTCGAATATACGCGACGGTATGAAGGGTGCATACTATATGCAGATTTTACAAGAGCGTAAATTAGAGGTGAGCGCGGCAAATTATCACGACTCATGGATATTTCACTGGCCACATATTTTTTACAATAATACATTTTTTTATCGTCAGGTCGCAGCGAATTACGGAATGCAATTATTAAAAAATGCATAAAAAATTTTTCTAAATAGGAAATCTAAACAGATTCCATTTTCTCTGTCTAATATTTGCCAAAAATGTTTGCTCTGTCCAAACATTTTTTTTATAAACATGCAATTCTAAAAGGATTTTCCAAATAGATCTCACATTTTCTGTGCTAAATATTTTTCCAAAATTTTCTTTTTATCTATTTTTTATTTTCTACTAGAACAATATAACGCTACGCGCGTGCCATATAGCTTATAAAAAACAAAAAATGTAAAATAAAAATAAAATAAAAATTAAATTAAAATATACTTTAAATAATAAATAATTATAGGGACAGACAGGGAGAGATAGGGAGAGACAGGGAAAGATAGGGAGAAACAGAGAGAGATAGAGAGAAACAGGGAGAGATAGGGAGAAACAAGGAGGACAGGAAGATACAGAGAGAAACGGGGAGAAACAGGAACAGACAGGGAGAAAGAGAAAAAGGCAGGAATTTTTTCGCCTCCGGAAATATTTCTCATCTCTCCGCTTATTCTCTTCCGCTTCCTGTCGCGTTTAGTCGATACTACAAAAGCCTCGTCACTTTACTAATAACTTTTACGGACGATAAGGGCTCGCTGCCTCGTCATTTCGCTCGAGCCAAGTACGATCGACGCGGCGCGAATTCTAACGGGCTTGCGAACACGATCGTAGGTTTACGTAGCTTTCGTGGCACGAATAACTACGAATTATAGGATTTGTACAATTTCCCATCCGCATGTAGCAGCGGAAAAATTCGACTGAAAATCGCGATTTTTTGAAACGCAACACCGAGTAAACTGACACCGAAACGCTATGTCGTGATACGAGAGGTAGTACGTTTTTCGCGTCACTGGAATTGTCACTGGAAAATCCCATATCTCGTTAAATCGTAGTCGATTGCGAGGCGATGTAACCATATATTCTTGAACACTTACCATTAACGCTGTAGCAAGTTCTGCGAGCACAAACGTTGCATCGAATGGACGCAGTCGGGTAGAATGTTAGTGGCCGCCGTCAGTCCTGCGAGATGCAATCTTCATCCTTCTTGAAGTCGAAAGAACGGGTCATCACTGGACAAAATCGTTCTAATACGTGAGCAGTGTCATTCTTGTGATGCAGAAACGGTAACGATGAACGCGGATTTTAACGATAAAGTCATCAGGACACGAACGCGATACCAATTTTCCAAAGTTCTTATAGCACTATATTATGAAGTCAATCTTTTCAATTTTCGTCCGTGATATTCACCATATGAATAAAAACTTCTTCAATTTGCGATGCATTCGCTTCGCGCGCTCTGGTTATTGCGTCGAACGATTGCGCGATGTCTTGAGTCAAGCTCGCAAGGACGCTGAAGGTTGACTGACGGTATCAGACTGTTTCGCAGCAGCGGTCATCTCGTCCAGGATGCAGAAGCGGAACTGGGTTGACTACCACATACCCCTCCACCTGAACACCCTAGTACGTAGGCGCTAGTTACTAAATGCGCGTAGCAGTCGCGCAGCCGAGCGAAATGTATACAGATACGGATACATTTGTGTTAGTGCATTCGATACACTTGTATTGGTAGGTAAATACGCTTCAATTTCTTCCGCAACCGCGCGGAATAATGCATTGTCCATATTATTGACGTATCATCCGTTAAAGCCTTATGCCACTGTAGAGACCCGACATGTTTTCGAGAAAAGTTACTTTTCTTCGACGTAGCGTCATTATAGGGTATTCCCTTTGAAGAAAACGAAGATTACCCAATTTTCGCCAATGCAGCGCCATCTAACAGAAAAAAAAAGTTCAGACAAAAGTTATGTGTTTTTGGATGTAAAATCCGAATCTGTAATAAAAAGTAGGGATTCCCATTTAAGATTTCAAAGTTACCATCCCCAGGGGGGGCGGCAGGTAGATAATTTTTGTGAGATTGAATTGCGCCCTCGAAACTATTGAGGATTTATTTGGGACATTTTTGTCGTACAATGCTTATTTTTCGAGATATTTAGCAGTCTCAAGTTAAAAAAAACACCCTGTATGTATTAAGGTACAAATTTTTATTTTTTAATAAAAAAAAAATACGAAATGGCAGCACACGGCCATTGTCAAAAAAACGTGTTTTTAAAAAATTGCTCCGAGGCTTGCAAAATATCTTGAAGAGTTTTGATCCTGCAAAAAAAAAAAAATTCTTATTAAACTGAAAATGTCTAGAGAATGTCGTACGGAATTTTGAAAATATTGATTTTTGAAAAAATGGCAAGCTTTTGAAAAAAAGTCGATTTTTTCGCAAAAAAATGAGTTTTTTGTTAATAACTTTTATAATTTTTAATATTTGGCAAAATCCGTAAGGCATTCTCTGCGAAATCTAATTAAGAAGCTACAGTTAAAATTTGAACTCAATCGGATAAAAATTGAGAGAGTTATCTTGCAACCCAATTTGAAAAACATAATTTTTAGATAATCGCGTTTAATCTGATTTCTATGCTTTAAACTTGAAAATTTATATAAAAAAAATTTTTACCATTAGTCAACAATGCCAGCACCATATAAATTGCCTTCCAAGTTTATATTTGCTTCATCTTCCAATTTTTTCAGCGATATTTGATATTTTGAAAAAATTACAGTGGCATAAGGCCTTAATGCCGTCTATGGTTCTAGGACTATAGTGAGTCCTAGGACAAAAATTGCATCGACTGAATATAAATAAATTGGACACGATATAACCTTTTCGTTACTACCATTGACGTCATCAATATGAAAACATGCGGAGCATAGTCGTCGTTTCCCTTTTAATGAAGACAGAGGGTTCTCTCCGATTGCTGAGGTTTATTTCAATATATAGACTGGGATGGACCTAATATTGACGGCGGGACACGAAAGGAAGCAGAGATGCGAGGGGAAACTTTTGAACACGAGTAATAAAATTGTATAAATTATATTGAATGACTATTGTTTCCATTGCATTTTTTTCGTTTCCGTTGCATTTTTCAGAGCACGCAAAGTCGAGACAATGACACGAATTACTGTTGCTGAATATAGTTCATCACGATAGGCCGATCTTTTTAACAATACGCGAGTCCGGCTATCGAACGAGTGCGATTGTCAGCGCGGCGGCCTGCTAACATATCCGCTGTAAGGATCGTCGCGACGTGGTGCGAATTCTAATATTCAATTCATCGATTCACAATTAACAAATTTATGGAAGAGCAGTGGGTAAACATTCGGACGCGAAGGACACATATTTGAATAACGAATATTCGCGATGCATCAAACATTATCAAGCATATATCGGATAAGCGCGTAGGTGTGGCGCGCTGCATTATGACCGATTGTATTACCAGCTGCAAATTTTTATATTATTTATTATTATGTTTCTCTTTTGTCACTAAATCCTAAGTGGTTTGCGAAACAGCGTAATCGTTGGTATTATTTATGAGCACGCGCCATTAACACCATGATAAGACCTGCGACAATAGAAATTGCACAGGTAAACAAACCGAAATTAAATGTTTGTAACGAAACTGTCACGTTTGTGTTATAACTCAATCTTCTCTTGGAATCAATAGAGGGAATCCTCACCGGTTACTCAGCTTTATGTAAATACGTAAAATAATATGGTTCTTGTATTATCAGCTAAATGCGAAATGAAGCGGGAAAATAAGCGAGAAAAAATATAAGGAGTGAAGTAAGTTAAAACAAATTATTTTATTGTTTTCATTTTTCATTCGAAGCACAGTGGAAGCTCGCTTGCAAGACAGAAATTAATGCTGCTCGCTATAGTTCGACGCAAGTAATAAAGCGACAAGATGGTTTTGATTTTCTGAGATCACAGTGATTTTAAGCTAATGTAGCAGCGGCAATAGCGAAGTGGTGCGACACGCGAGTTCTTTCTTTCAGTCAGCTCACCGATTCTCAATAATAGCACAAAGTTTTCGCGGCTCTTGTAGCGATAAATTATGGAAGACGCGAAATCCTCCCTCGCCTAGTAGCCGCGGAAAAACTCGATTCACGATCTTCCAACGAAATACGGTTATTTGAGTCGAACAATTCGATAAAGGAACGATTCTATCAGCAAAACAATTAATATAATTGGCGTTCGCGGAAAGACGGAATATACAGGCAGAAGACGAGAGATAAAAATTTGAGAATCATGATGAACACACATGAGAGAGCGATGGATAACCGTAGAAGAACAACGAAGCACGCATGAAATTATTATTATTAGTTAATACAGAAATATACGCGTAAAACGTTAAGATATGCGACGATACAAAATGCACATGCTTAGATATCGATATAACCAATAATAATATTAATTATACATCAGCTGAGTCTTCAGTTCTAAGACAAACACGAAACTTTATGCATTTTTCTTTATACAAACGTCGCGCAACCGACATAATTGAATTGACGAGTCCGGGAGTAGTAATCAAACGTGAGACAACGCAACTGCCAAAACGCCCAAAATTCCCCTAAATTTTGCTGGCCGTTGGGAAATGAATATAATATGCAATTTAAAATTACGCGAAAGTTTAACTTCCCCCAAAACGTAATGACTCACGGCTGTGTACTTTTCATCTCATCAAGTTACTTTGGGAGTTGTTTCTCCTCCTGGATACTCACTCATTCGTTCTCGGACTCCCTTTGTTGGTTTTTATTTGTAATCGCGATGTTTGCAGAGACATGCTTATCATTCGTCAGTCCTCCGCACAGTAACAACTTTGCAACTGGCTGGAAATTTGCAGAATCTAAGGTCCCAGCAGGCAATTGATTCAGCTTTTGATTACCTCCGCGAAGCCGAGTATTGATCTTAGATGTTGTATGTGTTCGAAATACGAATTTTTTCTCACGTAGCCGCAGTTTTTCTTTGAGAAATTATCTTAACGATATCTTATTAGGGTTACCGATCTTCTGGCGGCAAGTTGACGAAAACGAGTCCTTCGGCAGCATGTTCATCAACTTCTTTTTGATCAAATTTATCTTGGTATCTTTGTCCCTGCGACAATAAGCGAACCCCAGCGTACTTTGATCTTGTGTGTCCACGTGCCCACATGCCCACCTCTATTCGACATTTCGCTTCCCTTCCTGATTTATTTAATCCGCGACCCCTACCTGTTCGTTCTGCTTTACTTCTTTATTTTCACTTCTACCCTCATCACCCTCGCCCGGATAGCAATCATCTTTTTCCTACAATTTAATTTTTAACTGCGAGTTATCCCGTACGCGAAGGGCGCACGACGACGTCAATAATGTTCGCTTTCTCAGGCACAGCTTCCCATAATCTTTTCAAAACACCCTCTCGGTCGAGCGTTTAACTCGAGTGGAAAAAATCTACCTGATCTATCTAATTGCAAATGACGCAAACAATTGGCGTCTTGGCTGCTAGTGTTAGCAGTTGTACGAAACTATTTACGTTATTATTAACCGTACATGTCTTGAATAAACATATATGATAATCCATCGATACACATCGATGTTGCTTCTATCTATCACGTGTTGCTCATGGAATTTGTGATTATTGATCTCTCAAACTAATATTTCGTGGTTCTCGGCAGAACGGTGAAATCGCGATTTTACTCGTCAGGGCAATGCATTAACACGATAATGAATCTCCTAGAAGTAGAGATCTTACCGAGTGAGCGCGAAAAAAAATCGGGCGAAATATAACATTTCCGAATTTTATCAGGAATGGGAAACAACAACTGATTGTGAGCGATCATAATAAATATCGTTTCATTGTGACAACCACTGCTAGTAATGATATTTGCGCGTCATTAAAGCTATGCATATTGATAGCTATGAATAACTTAGCATATGATATACATATGGGGGTCATATCAATCGCGATTGACGGATACTGTTACTTCTATCTACTGTTGCTTATATAATTTATAATTATTGACCGCTCACACCATTAACTCGTTTTTCGGCAGGACGGTGCAATCATTTACAACAATCGTCAGGGCATTGCATTAACGCGATAGTAAGTTTTGTTTCCGAATTTTATCAAGGATAGGATAGGGATGGGTAATGTTCGTGATCACGAAGCTTTCACAGTAGGTTAGGGAGGCGATGTAATTATTCACACTAAACCGTGAGCACGTTGCATTGACTGAGGATGAATTTTTCGGCAGTAATTATTCTATCAGCTAGACGCCCATAAATATAAACATTAAGCGCTTTATGTTTATGATTTATAAGTAATGTTGTTGTGAGAAATTCTGACTAAAGCAGCATTTTTTGCAGCATATACGAGAACTAATTTATAAAGTCAATTAACATCTTGTTGGGATGGGTAAAGGGGAATTTAACATTCTTACAAGTGCGACTTCAAAGATAGTTTTCACAAGGACGTTATAATTATGCAATAGGCTCTTAATGGCCATATTTTTTAATCTTTATATCGCTTTATAAACTCCGGTGGTGTTGTTTATATAAAAAAAGCCATATAGCTGCTGGCAGGTACTTAGAGGTTACGATGATTAAAAGGTAAAACTTATCAGAATCTATATTCAGACGTTAGACGTCATATAAAATATTCACACGATTCGTATTGTCGAGTATTACCAATTAGATCGAAATTCGAACTAATTAGACAAATCGTGATATTCATTTGGAATTTTTTTCATATATAGTACATTACGTCTACTGAATAAAACCTATTTAACACCACACGTACATCAAAACATTCTTTTATACATGATATTAATAGACATCACTAATTATCTCGGATTAGACATGATCCGGAATAATCCCTGCCTCGTTATTTTGAACATAAGTTCATAAACGCTGCCTAACGTATCCACATCTATCAGTCGTGAATTCCAGACGCAAATTGTTTACATACGTCTATTAATCCAATGTGCTTACAATAAGAATAGCAGCACCGTTCACAGCACAATCTCTTCCATTATATACATTTCTTACTTCTTATGATTGGCTTAAAATTACAATCTTTCATTCTTCTCATTCTCTCATTTTCTCTCATTATTTATTATTCTCGACACTCTTCATTAATAAATTTACAATTTATTTGAATATATAACTTATTGTTTGATGTTTGATTAAATAATAATGATTGTTTCTTTACATTTGGTGTTTGTATATATATATATATATATATATATATATATATATATATACGTGGAGTAATTACGTTAGACAAGGAAAGCCTTATTCTACGTATATATCTGTACGCGTTCACTTGGCGCGAAACGCTATCGCGTCTCTTGATCTATTTCCAACTTGGCTTCGTTCTTCTCCACAGGCCGCGTAGTCTAGTATATAAGTCTATGTTCAACCTAGTGTAACCTTTACAATTGAGTATTTACAACTAGATTATTCATTTCGTCGACAGATGGCGCCATGTAAGCCGATAAAGTCAATCCCACAACATTTTGATGGTAAATGTACCAATGCTCGGACATGTACCCATCTCCGGACATTGTTATTATGTTTATATTTGAATATGAATATTTTAACTTTTAACGTACAATATATACATATTGATATACATATATTTAATATTTATATTTAGTGTACGTTGGAAGATGAAATATTTAGAGAAACATTCAAAATAATAAGAATGTCCGGAACTAGGTACATGTCCGATCGTTGGTACATTTACCCTATGTGTGTAAACTTGCTTAAAGGATAATTATTATGAATTTAGACGTTGGATTGCTAAAAAATATAAAATTACTAATTAGAGGTCAGTTGTCTCTTTTGACTAGTTTATGTTTACAGCTTGTTGTTCCAGAAATATACTTTTTTGTCAATTATTATATATTGGCTACTTAACATCTTCTTTAATAAAAAAGTCTCGATCAATATTAATTGATATTATTGCAATCCTTCGACATGCGTTTCAATAATATTATAGATTTTGCCATCAATTGTCCATATCAATTATCGATATAAGAATATCAGAGCATTCTACAAGGGCAAAGTCTAATTAGTGAAAGTTCTGATATTTAAAAAATTGATATTAAAAAAAACGCAGTCTGTTGCTCGCTATCCCACTCCCAGCGCTTGCCTTTACGTAGCAAGCGTGTGAGTGGTTCACTAATTGTCACGAAATTCGGTAAAAAGCGACGATACCATGACGCCATACCTAAAAAGGGACGAAGCTGTTTTAGGTTGACAGGCGCCGGATACTCGAGAAGAGGCTGTACCTTCTCGTCGTCGACTTTCAAACCGTCCTTATGCACCAAAAATCCGAGATATTTTACTTCCGAGCGGCAAAATTCACTCTTTTCTACGTTAATCGTTAAACCGGCAGAGTTTATTTTCGCAAAGACACGCGACAGCCATTCGAGATGTTGTTCGAACGTTGAGGTCACTACCACAATATCATCGAGATAAACGAACGCGTGAGGCTCCATTTCAGGACCGATTAATTTATCGAGCAATCGTTGGAAAGTTGCTGGAGCCCCCGATAACCCATACGGCATTCGCGTGAAATGGTAGTGCCCTTTTCCCGGTACGGAAAACGCGGTAATTTCTCGACTTTCTTTCGCTAACGGTATCTGAAAGTAAGCTTGGCTCAAATCGATAGTCGAAATATAACGAGCCGAACGTAACTTATCGAGAATACCCGTCATATTTGGTAACGGATACGCGTCCTTCTTCGAGACGTTGTTTACCTTGCGAAAATCGATACAAAAACGGTACTTGCCGCTCGGTTTCTTAACCATCACGATCGGATTAGACCACTCGCTTTTCGACGGCTCTATTATTCCGTTCTCTAACATTTGATCTACTTCGCCACGGATCGCCTCTTGCACTTTTGGCGACACTAAATAGCATCGCTGTCGAATCGGCGGATGAGTCCCAACGTCGATACTGTGTTCGGTAAGCGACGTGACGCCGGGACTTTCGACAGCGGTCGGTACGATATTCACCAAAAATTCCTTTAATTTCTCATTCTCTATTCGCGATAATTCCGAGACCCCGTAGCACCGGTTTTCCTGTCCGCGCTCGTTGCAGAACGGATAGCGGATCGTTGCGTCACTCGCAAAGGACCACTCGCCTCGCGAAAAATCTATTATTACACCAAAGGCGGCGAGAAAGTCCATCCCGATAACAACCGAGACTACGAGACTCGGCATCAAGCCGACGGTAAGCGTGCGCGTTCGTCCCTGCAACGCGATAACGATATTCGTCGATTCACTCATCGACACAATATTCCCGTTCGCCAAGCGAACTCGGGAATCGGAATCCTGCGAGATCGGCAACTCTAGCTCTCGGATTAGGTCGATACCTTCTTCACCAAAAATGGTTCTATCAGAACCGGTATCAACCAATCCGAGTAGGCAGTTCTCGCCCACAAAAACTTCGATATACTTTAGGGACGCACGCTCACTCAGTTGACGCATCCCGTACGATCCGCTAACCTTCTGTCTTACTTCGCGGGTCTCGGAATCGGGAGAGGACGCAGGGACCCGACCTATCGTCCTCCTCTCCCGTTTCCCGCGCACGAGGGGCACGTCCGCACCGTCTGCTGGTTGCGTCCACAACGGTAGCAGTGGACGCGCGCGGGCTCGCGACAATCGCGCGAGAAGTGCCCCGTCGCGTCGCAGTTCCAGCATTTCGCTGGTCTGCGCCGCGACGTGGGTTGTGAGGTGGAGGTCTCCGCGGTTTCCCGCGGAGTCTCACTCCTCTCCCCCGCTCCCGCTCCTCCCGCTTGGGCGGCCGATGGTCGG
>NW_022639564.1:1167000-1169529 GCF_010583005.1 Odontomachus brunneus
ACGCTCACTCAGTTGACGCATCCCGTACGATCCGCTAACCTTCTGTCTTACTTCGCGGGTCTCGGAATCGGGAGAGGACGCAGGGACCCGACCTATCGTCCTCCTCTCCCGTTTCCCGCGCACGAGGGGCACGTCCGCACCGTCTGCTGGTTGCGTCCACAACGGTAGCAGTGGACGCGCGCGGGCTCGCGACAATCGCGCGAGAAGTGCCCCGTCGCGTCGCAGTTCCAGCATTTCGCTGGTCTGCGCCGCGACGTGGGTTGTGAGGTGGAGGTCTCTGCGGTTTTCCGCGGAGTCTTACTCCTCTCCCCCGCTCCCGCTCCCACCGCTTGGGCGGCCGATGGTCGTGTCGCCCTTGCGGGAGTCGGCGGCGTCGCCCTCGCGGGACGACGCGCCGCGCCGTCGGCGCGCGGACGCCCATCCTCGCTCGCGACCCTCGAGTCGCGTTCACCAAAATGCAGGTGTGTCTCGGCCGTCATCGTCGTTGACGACCGTGACGAGCGCGGTGGCGGCGCGCGATACTGACTCGCGGCGAGGTAGCTATGCTCTACTCTCGTCGCGAGTCTTTCGAGAGCGTCAAAATCGATAAAGTCGTCGCGGTGGACGGCGACTTGGAGGCGCGGTAACATATTACGATGCGCGTAATTCAACTGCTCGACCAGGCTCCATGGTGGATCGAGCCGGCCGAGCAGTCCTAAGAGACACGTCAAGTAGTCGGCGACGGGTTCCCGCTCGCCCTGCGTGCGGCGTGTGATCTCGTCACGCAGGGCGAATTGGTAGTCCGGATCGCCGAACCGGACGCGCGCCGCCGCCTCAAAGTCGCGCCACGTGGCCCATCGCGACTTCTTCACCCGGTACCACTGTAAAGCGATACCGGTCAAGAAAAACGGGAGACACTTGAGCAAGTCCCCGTCCGCGATGGGCACTAACTCGCGACCTTCCTCAATCCGCGTGAGGAAGGTCTCGACGTCACATCCGCGCGCACCCGAGAAGCTAATATTCCAGCGACGCATGGTGTTATATGCGTCGCTGGCCGACAACGGTCGCTCGCCCGTACGTGGGCAAGACCCGGGGCCGACGGTTGCCATGTAGCCTGCGTCTCAAAGGCCATCGGCAGTCCGTCGCGCGGCAACGATAGAGGCGGCGGTATTAGTACGCGCGCCGTCGGCGGAACGGTGGTAGGCGGTCTCGCGGGGGCCTCGACTTTTAACGATAGTGGCCCCGATTCCTCGGGCCCGGTACGATATGGTCGAGCTCTCCTCGACCCGGTAGAGTAGGCCCCCTTTTCCCACCGACCGCGCCCTCGGGGACTTCCTCCACTTGGAGGTCGTACTCCGAGAGCGACGCGTCCACCGCGGGTGACGGCGGCACCGGGTCGCGACGCCCCGCGCGCTCGTAGCGCGTCAGTCGCGACCTCAACGCGGCGATGGTGCTCGTCGCGACCAAGCCGCGCACGATGGCCTCATCCTGAAGCTGCTCGAGTGACAGCTCCAGGATCCACGCGTCGAGCTCGGTCTTCGGCATTCCCGGTGGAGGCACGAGAGTCTCACGATTCGCACGCGAACACGCTCGCCGCCACTAGCGTCGTGAACCGCGATTCTCGCGACCCGACGGCACGCGATACTGCTCCACGAACCGTCGCACTGTCCGCGATCTAACTCGCCTGTCACTTTTTCCGCGATTCCGCACAATCCGCGCACTTTCACTGTCGCGCGGAGACGCCTCGCTTCGCGCGCACACACAAAAATAATTGTCCGGGGGGGGGGCCGACTTGGCTCACCCCGTGACACGGCAAACGGTATGACACACGGACAGTAACGGACACACCTACCACCACCAAGCAGGCAGACACCCCACACTCGGAGTGGTCACACAAAAAAAAACGATATCAGAAGAGTCCCTCAAAAACCCTCACTTCCCGTCCGTCCACCGAGACGGCAAGGTCGCAATTTCAGGACCCCACGTTGGGCGCCAAAAATTTGCGACGATACTCGCGAACGGAACTTCGCGAGCGACGGCAAACAGTCGCCTGTTCGCCGCGTCGTCAAATTGCCGTTGGCTCCCGGACACGCCACTAAGATTTTCGCGAGAGTTGGGCGCCAGGTACGGAAAGGCCGCACCACCTCGATAAACGCGAGAGCAGATTATGAGCATGATTATTACGAAAAGAATGCGCGTCCCGGAACCGTCGGGACCGGTAGCTCTATTAAATTAAAGTCGGAGACGGGATGGGTTGGAGGAAGCGAAATCACTAGACTCGATATCAGTAATAATGAGACGTTTATTCGGGGACTCTCGCACGTCCCGATAGTCAATATACGCGAGACGGTACTATTCGCGAAATGTTACACGAAGCCCGAGGACTCTTTTCTCGGGCGAGCCTTCTTTATTCGCGCGACCACTCCGCGGACGAGACACGGCACGATACGATACGATGCGCGACACAAATAAAGTTGGAGCAGATGGTCGATCTTACAATTACGGCGACAGCCCTTGCGTCGGCGGCGGCGTCGGCGGTGACGGCAGCGG
>NW_022639564.1:1169611-1172072 GCF_010583005.1 Odontomachus brunneus
TCGCTCCGATCACGCTCTCTCGCTCCGCTCTCTCTCCCTCGCTCCGCTCTCTCGCGTTCCCACTGCACTCCCTAGTTCGCTCTCCGCTCTCTCTCTCTCTGCTCTCCGCTCTCTCTCTCTCTCTCTGCTCTCTCTTTCGCTCTCTCTCTGCTCTCTCTTTCGCTCACACACTATCGATACGGTAATCTCCTAAAGTCTGTGCGCGGCAACGGTCGCGGTAAGGCTTACAGCTGATGCTTCCTGGGAGGATCGCGTATCCTCGCGGATCCTCCCTCGTCGCTGCCCCCCTCGTCCTGGGGTCGTCGATCGTCGAGAATCGGCAAATTTCGGTAATATGGTCTCGAGACACTTTTCGTCTCGAGACATTGTTGACATCGGGAGTTCGCATGTTGTCTCTCCCGGCTCTCCCGTTTTTTCCTGCCGGGTTTCTCGCGACGGCTGCTTCGCTAAAAGTAAATACAGCTGATCCGTCTAAGCGCGATACTGTATTATAACTACGATAGCTTCTCAGCGATAGAATATTCTCTATTGCTGAGCGCCCGATAATTCGCGATAATATATTTGCATCACCAAAGTACGAGAGTGCGATTCACCTGAGCAAGGACTTCGCTAATTGGCATCCGCTGCATCCTCCCTCCTCGATGTCCTCGGCTTCTCGTTGTCCTCCGCTCCTCGTCCTGATGGCCTGCAAGGGACGTCGAGGGGCACAAAATTCGGGACGCGCTGACCTTCGCATCTGCTCCGCTCGCAAAAATCGCTTCTTCGCTTTGTTCTAAATCGTCACAATAAACAATCCGACGGAACGCGATATTCGGCAAGGTCTCGAAAAACCGTTAGCGACACGGCACGCGATAAACATTCTCACTAATCGGTACGGGGTTCTTGGGACGGGCACCTCCACGGCTGCCACGTCACAATTTATACAGGATACTCTTATCTCGATCATGTCAATCCGTATTATTGTTAAACTTTCATAAAGGGATGAAAAAGTTTGTAATTTCTGTTTTGTGTGTATAAGAGCGATTTTATATTCTGAATAACAATAAGAGTAATTCTTTTGTAAAGTGGAAACTAATTAGGTGATATTAATTGTGTAAATGAATAATTCAAAATTTTTAGCTAAATTTAAGATTTATTTAAAAGAAAAGTAAAACAAATTTTTAATCTGTTCGCAACGTGGCCGTAGGTTTTGTGGCAAGCGAACTTCCCGGACAGCTCGAGCGATTTGATCGTGTGAGCTCGGACGACGCACCGAATTTGTATTGTATCTAGATCAGTTGGTGTTCGATGTGTCCGATCGGAAAGGTGTTAATTAAGAAAATCGCTTCAAAGACGAAACAAATTTAATCTTAAGTAACAAATAATACACAATTTAATATATAACGAGTGAATGTATGGTTGAAACGGAGTTGACCATTACTGATGGCAAACGTGCCGTGGTCGAATACTGAGTACCGGCGATAAGACGGTTCGAAAACGAAAAAGAGACGTTATTCTTGGTTGTCGCCTTTTAAAACGATGATTCTCGGCGCTTGGCCACTGCGGATTAGCCACGGCGCTTAAGTTTGATATGACGATATACAAAAAAACTTGATTCTTCTTTCTAACGTTCGCAGCCGCTTTCGGAGTTTGATGTTAGGCGATAGTTGCCGTGGCAACGGCACGCACAGCGTGTTATTCGTAGTCGGTTAGCCCATGAAAACAATTAGGGTCACAGCTTGATAAAGCGTGGATCCAGGCGACTGTTATGATTCGAACTGTTATCCGAGTCGACCTCTTCGGGATCGAACGATCGATCTCGAACATACCGCCTGCCTCGAAAGGACTTTCGAAAACAAAAGAAAATTAAATATGTGAACACGGTATACAATTAAAGGACGTCGCGGGTACGCATCTGGAGGTATGCGAGAGCGTATCGCTGTTAACGCTTGACATATGGCACGCGGCTTGCCGCCCGCCGTGAACGGATGACATAATAGCGAAGAAACCGTTTTGTGTAGACAACCGTTCGAGGGCAAGTGAACCCTTTCAGGCTAAAGACACTCTTGAATCTAACTGCCTTTAAGGGGGGAAATCCAATTAGAACGAGGAAAAATAAGCTATTTTCAAGAATTTTTTTGTAGGAGAAAGAATTTTTCTATATTTTTCAAACTTAAACATTTATTTATATATGTTTTGGACTGTCCATACGTATTTTTTTTTCCAAAAATATTTAAAAATGGCGGACATATGAAGCATCCCATTTGGCAGGTACGCGTGCGAGTTGCTCAGCTGCTGGACAAATGGCGTCCGTGATATTGATCCTATAACAGGCAGCGAAAAAATTCTTATTATTTATACCCATAATTCGTAATTGAACCTAAAAAAATTGAAAAAAGTCAAAAATTTTGAATATGAAACGCTTATGAAAATAAATTTCCATTTTTTGACGTTTTCTCTGCACAATTTTTGCAATAAATAA
>NW_022639564.1:1172619-1173417 GCF_010583005.1 Odontomachus brunneus
GGTCCTGAATTGATGTTTCTCTGACCACAGCGACAAAGTAAAACTATCTTGAAACCGAGGCCTCGATTCCCAGCTTCTTCAAACTTTACATTCTGTTTACAAACACGACAAACAAGGAGCTCTGTCAAGGCTGTAAAAACGGTGAATATTTCAATCAAACGATAGCCATGCAATGGATTCCAGTGAATATCTTCAGCACTAGCATTGGAGAGTTTTCTTGCACTCGTACTTTCACATCCTTCATCTTCACTCTTTTTATTTGAAAACTGATTACCATGGAACTTTCTTTTGCGTGGTTTCGATTGTTTTGGTTCGGCGTGTGTGCCTTTCGGATAGGACATTTCGAATTTGCACTGTCGTTTTGTACAGGCCGAACTTCGGAGCTAAACTGAAAACCGGTTCTGCTCGATGCCAGCGCCAACGGACCCAACGGTTTCGACTAAACGTAACAATAGAAATAAACACCTACAATAATAACAGTGAATAACAGTCTTCGTAATGTTACGTGCTCGAAGTATCCAGAAGTCTTGCCGAATTACGCTCAAGGTTAATTGAATTCCAGCGTGTAAAGTTCTAAGATGAGCTTGTTTCACGAGAAGCGTCACCAAAGGATGCGAGGCGAGGAGAATCGGATGTCGAGCGGAGAATGAGAGGGTAGAGTTAGTTAACCGTCCACCTACACGAAGGAGTCCGTGGTGATCTAGCATTGGTTGAAGAGGTGTAAGTGAGCTCTTAGCGGGTATACTTTGGTTCCTGGAGAGCGCTTGAATCTCCAGCGGAAAGACATCGGCTTGAATT
>NW_022639564.1:1173427-1177044 GCF_010583005.1 Odontomachus brunneus
GAGAATGAGAGGGTAGAGTTAGTTAACCGTCCACCTACACGAAGGAGTCCGTGGTGATCTAGCATTGGTTGAAGAGGTGTAAGTGAGCTCTTAGCGGGTATACTTTGGTTCCTGGAGAGCGCTTGAATCTCCAGCGGAAAGACATCGGCTTGAATTTGCTTGAGCCAGAATGTTCTAGCGCGACAACATTCATCAGGGGTCAAAGCAGAGCGCGGAAATCCTTCGGAAGGATGTGTCTTATTAACCTGGTGACATAGGTCCGTGAACTTAAAAAGGTATGCGGTCACCCGGAGGAGCTTGGGCCATGATGAATATCGCGAGGCCAGATCCCATGGTTCCGAGGATGGAGAGCATTGCAACGAGACAGTCCTTTGTTCAAGCGACATGTCACTTGACGTGAGAGACTTTTGAATCGGCCAAGAGGCTTGAGATTTCATGAGCCACGACGGGCCTTTCCACCACAGCGTCATGTTGATGATCTCGTCGCCGGAGCAACCACGCGACGCGCAATCGGCGGGATTGTCGTTGGAGGATACGTGCATCCATTTAGCGTCCGGAATGCGCGATTGAATCTCGTGAACGCGATTCGCGACGAACTGTTTCCAACGTGAGGGATGTTGTTGGATCCATGCGAGAACTACAGTGGAATCCGTCCAGCAGTAGCAAGGAAATGAAGCAAGATCGAGTGATTCTCGCACGAATTCGAGCAACCGTACGAGAAGGAGAGCGGCGTTCAATTCTAAGCGTGGTATATTAAGCGCGGTTAACGGAGCGACCTTAGATTTGCCCGTTAAAAGAGTTATGATGGATTGCTTCGAGTTAGTGACTTTGAGGTACACGACCGAGGCGTACGCGGAAGCGGAGGCATCCGCGAATCCGTGTAACTCTATTTGAGTTGCGTCATTCGTGAATCCGGTCCAGCGTTTAATGGTGAGTCCACTTAGAACTGGCAACTTCGCATAGAATTTTCGCCATTTTTCGAACATGCTCTCCGGAAGCGTGTCGTCCCATCCGACCTTTAACCGCCACAATTCTTGCATAAATATTTTCGCAGTAATGGTTACCGGAGTGACTAATCCTAAGGGATCGTAGAGCTTCGCGATGGTAGACAAAATGGAACGTTTAGTACTTGGAATATCCGTCGAGGTATGAACTTGAAATTCCAACGTATTCGACGCTGGAGTCCACGTGACACCGAGAATGTTAACGCGGTCATCAGTTGAAAGAATTCGACTACATGCTAACCCGTGATCAGTTGGATCGATGTCGGCTAACAAAGCGGATGAATTACTTGACCATTTCCGTAATTGAAATCCTCCGCGACGAAGAAGAGCAACCAGTTGATCACGAGTTTGTGTTAGACTGTTGGCATCATCTGCTCCGAAAAGCAGGTCATCGACGTAGATATTGTTGCGAAGAATCGGAATCGCGAGAGGAAAATCTGCGCCTTCGTCATCGACGAGCTGTTTTAAAACGCGAAGCGCTAGAAACGGCGCGCAGGCCATGCCATACGTTACAGTGAACAAGTGATATTCGCAGATCGGTGCTGACGGAGACGCTCTCCAAACAATGGTTTGATAGTTTATGTCGCGAGGGTCGATTTGAATTTGTCGATACATCTTGGCGATATCTGCGGAATACACGAATTTGTAATTGCGCCACTTCGAAATGACAGAAGAAAGGTTGGTTTGTAACTTTGAGCCGACCAGGAGATGGTCGTTTAAGGACGAGCCGTTTGAGCTTCTGTTAGACGCGTTGAAAACAACGCGCAAATGCGATGTAAGGCTGTGATCACGAATTACAGCATGATGTGGAATGAACACGCGTTGGTTAGAGGAAGACGGAGGAAGTGACGACTCGCGGATGTGCCCGAGGCGAATGTATTCAGCGATAAATTCGCTGTATTCTGACGCGAGTTCGGAATTTTTGATGAATTTTCGAGTCATCGCGGCGAGACTTCTTTCCGCCGAGAGACGAGTATCTCCGATGTTTATAGGGGGACCCGTTTTGAAAGGAAGTCGTACGATATATCGCCCGCAAGGATCGCGAGAGTGAGTGCTTCGGAAATGCTCTTCGCATTTTTGGTCTTGCGGAGA
Source organism: Odontomachus brunneus (assembly GCF_010583005.1). Taxonomy (NCBI): domain Eukaryota; kingdom Metazoa; phylum Arthropoda; class Insecta; order Hymenoptera; family Formicidae; genus Odontomachus; species Odontomachus brunneus. The sequence goes on from NW_022639564.1 coordinate 1,175,524, forward strand.
GAGGAAGTCTTTGCGAGGAAGGTCTTCCGTTTCCCAGAAGCGACGAATCTCCTCATCGAGAGCCAAAGAATTTAGTACGTGATGAGTAGAGACGCTTGGTGGTGCGTGCCTAGAGGCACTCTTATCGGACGAAGCGTGAATGTTAGTTACGCGCGAGCTGACTGGTCCTGAGATTATCCAACCGAATATCGAATTTTGAGCGAAAGGTTTGCCGGCTTCTCCCTTTCGAACCCCGTCGAGAATTATATTATGATACAAATCCGCGCCTATGAGAATATGAATCGGTTCTTGACTAAGGGGAGTCGGGTCCGACCATTTTAAATTAGTAAGATGAGAAAGAGAGGAAGCACTGGTAGATTGACTCGGAGTGTAGGACGTGATGGAATTCAAAATTAACGCGGTGACGGGAAATGACGGAACGACCGAGTCTCGCGGAGATACGGAGATGTTAGCGGCGCGTTTTATTATTCCGGCGTGATTGCCTCCGACAACGGACACCGAGATTGGCATGTGAATTCGTTTGACACGAAGAATTTGCGCGAGCGTTTCAGATATGAAGGTCATTTCTGACCCTTGATCGATTAGTGCGCGAACAACAACGGAGCGTCCAGACGAAGAGCTGACGGTTATTAAGGCGGTCGCTAAAAGGACGCGAGATTGAGCCGGCGTTCTTGTCGAAGCGAACAACGAATTAATTTCTGGTTTCGAATCGACGATCTGAGGATGAGAACGGTTTGATGCGCGGGTCGCAGAATCGGAGAAAGAGTCCGAGCTGATGTGAAGAGTGGAATGATGCTTTCCTTGGCACAACCGACAAGAATATCGACTTGGACATTCCTTTGCGGAATGCTTGTGACTCAAGCAGTTGAAACAGCAGTTATGCTGCTTGACAAGATCGCGACGCGCGCTTGGACTCTTACTCAGATAAATTGAACAAACATTAATGAAATGCGGCGATTTACAGAGTGGACACGTTGACGACTCGTTCGGAGCGGTGGTTGCGACATGAACCTTTGACGTTGGGAACGCCTTGGTTGGTACCTTTGACGGCCCAGTTGGGATATTTGCTTCGAGAGCGCGAACGCGTGAGTGCAAGAAACGACTGAGCTCGTCGAATGAGGGAGGCGATTCAGCATCGCTTGAGCGAATGTTCCAAGCCTTTCGCGTTATCGAATCGAGCTTCGAAACAACCGAATGCACTAGTACATCGTTCCATAATTGTTCGGGAGAACGATTCAAGCTTGTGAGAGAAGCTACCGCGATGTTGACCTTGTCTAGTAATGTCTGCAGCTCAACAGAACTTTCGCGAGTTACTGTATTGAGAGTTAGTATTATTGACAAATGAGAATTGAGCGAGCGCTGACGATCCTCGAACCGAGAGGTTAAAGCTTGCCACGCGATTTCAAAATTGTCTGCTGTGACTGGAAGATTAGCAACGCACTCGAGGGCGCGACCTCTTAAACATGACACAAGATAATACATTCGCGCGAAATCAGTAAGATCTTTGTTATTGCGAATAAA
>NW_022639564.1:1177054-1179705 GCF_010583005.1 Odontomachus brunneus
TAGTAGTGTCTGCAGCTCGACAGAACTTTCGCGAGTGACTGTATTGAGTGTTAGTATTGTTGACAAATGCGCGTTGAGAGAGCGCTGACGATCCTCTAACCGAGAGGTCAAAGCTTGCCACGCGATTTCAAAATTGTCTGATGTGACTGGAAGATTGGCAACGCACTCGAGGGCGCGACCTCTTAAACATGACACAAGATAATGCATTCGAGCGAAATCAGTCAGATCTTTGTTATTGCGAATAAGAGCTGTAAACCGATCGCGAAATTGTTCCCATTCGTCAAAGGTTCCGTCAAACGGAGGCAACCGAATTGGCGGTAAGTGAGCGAGCGAGAATGAGGAAGCCTCGGGTCGCGTCGTCGCATTTGAAAAAGACTGGTTCGGACTCACAAAAGGTTCCAACTCTTCGAGGAGATCAGCGAGAAAGTCAGATGCAGCATTGAAGGCGTCCTCCGTTGCATCGTAGTGTTCGTCTTTGAAGTAGTCGAGCGAGGCCTTGGTGGTTGAGGGTACAGCTCGGGATAGTAAATCGTGTCCTTCCTGGTACTGCGCCCAAATATCCTTGAGGGAATTGATTCTTGAACGCAGTTTAGCGGGAGTCAGGTTGCCCTTGCCGACCTTCTTCGCGTTCTCGATTGTGCGCTCGATCGAGCGTTGCAAGCGCACTTGTTTCGTGAGCTGCTGTTCCATGGTTGTAATGAGCCGTCGTGCACTCGGTCTTACTCACACGATCACTCGCAATCCGGCTCGAAGGACCAACAATGTTCGCAACGTGGCCGTAGGTTTTGTGGCAAGCGAACTTCCCGGACAGCTCGAGCGATTTGATCGTGTGAGCTCGGACGACGCACCGAATTTGTATTGTATCTAGATCAGTTGGTGTTCGATGTGTCCGATCGGAAAGGTGTTAATTAAGAAAATCGCTTCAAAGACGAAACAAATTTAATCTTAAGTAACAAATAATACACAATTTAATATATAACGAGTGAATGTATGGTTGAAACGGAGTTGACCATTACTGATGGCAAACGTGCCGTGGTCGAATACTGAGTACCGGCGATAAGACGGTTCGAAAACGAAAAAGAGACGTTATTCTTGGTTGTCGCCTTTTAAAACGATGATTCTCGGCGCTTGGCCACTGCGGATTGGCCACGGCGCTTAAGTTTGATATGACGATATACAAAAAAACTTGATTCTTCTTTCTAACGTTCGCAGCCGCTTTCGGAGTTTGATGTTAGGCGATAGTTGCCGTGGCAACGGCACGCACAGCGTGTTATTCGTAGTCGGTTAGCCCATGAAAACAATTAGGGTCACAGCTTGATAAAGCGTGGATCCAGGCGACTGTTATGATTCGAACTGTTATCCGAGTCGACCTCTTCGGGATCGAACGATCGATCTCGAACAAATCAAAATATTCGCCGTTGCTTTGTATCACTTTAAACTATCTTTCGGATAGTTTATGCCATCTTAGAAAATACTGTATTTTTTCACACAATAAGGTCGTCAAATTATTTTTTAATCTCATCCATTAACTGAAAGTGCGTATTGAACAAGAGCACTGCAAAATTCGTAGGACATTTTCCTTTGCCAGTATTTTCATAATAATTCTTGACTTAAACGGATTAATTGACGTTGTTAGCAATCCACAGTAATTGTTTTATCCGTTACGACAGCTCATAATAAATCACGTTTTTGATATCCTACTAAATGTAGAGCAGAACAGAACAGAGCATTCAGATTTCTGAAATATTTACGACCGAATTTATTCATGATTTTTTATATTTCGAATTGTCATAGAGTATCCATTTTTAATTGCTTATAAAAATTTTCCATAAGAAGAATTTTCTACATTGTTTATTGAGAAAAGAAAAACACGCTGCTAAATGTTAAGTTTTGTTAGCTTCAATGAGCAAAATCCATTTTCCTACCAAATACCTTTGCTAAAAGAGAAACAAATCAATTACCTATGCTACTGTACCCATGCTATTGTATCATTTTTTCTTGTTGAAATTCGTAAAAAATACAGTGTCGGATATGTATCTTATTTGTTGCTGTTTTTAACGATACTAAACTGAATACTTTTTAAGGTTATATTGAACCTTTTGCCAAGCCAACTGTCATTTTGAATAACTAAATATCAATACTGCATAATCGCAGAAAAGTAGGAGAATTAATTGATTTTAAAATGACTTCTTAACTACTTTTAAAAAATGTGGATTACTCATTTAGACATCAAATAATACAGAGCCTTCAGGACGTTGTTTGTCGATTAGGTTGAAATCACAGCTTTTAAACCGCTTAAATTGAAATACATACATACATCGTACCATACAATACCTTTGCTAAAAAAGAAACAAATCAATTACCTATGCTACTGTACCCATGCTATCACATCCATGCTATTATATTAGGTGGTAAACTTAGTTCCTGCGGTTTTTTTATTTAAAAAACTCATTTATTTCGACATCAAAAGCAAAAAATACATTAATCGAAGTATTTTCCCTGGCTAGCTATACATTTTTCCCATCTTTCGGGCAACGCGTAGATTTCGCGACGATAGAACGATTGGTCTTTTGATGCAATCCATTCGTCGATCCATTTTCGCACATCCTCGTAATTTCTGAAGTGTGTATCCACCAAGCCGTACTGCATCG
>NW_022639564.1:1179715-1179921 GCF_010583005.1 Odontomachus brunneus
TTTTTTCCAACAATGCTTCATTCAGACGGTTTAATTGTGATTGATATCGATCCCCCGTGATACTTTCGTTCGGTCTGTATTATTATGAGTAGCTCATAATAAACGACGCCGTGCATATCCCACCAAATGCAAAGCATTGCTTTGTGGCCATGAATATTTCTCTTTGGTGTGGATGTCGATGGTTGGCCAGGGTCTACCCATGATTT
>NW_022639564.1:1180335-1182119 GCF_010583005.1 Odontomachus brunneus
TTTTTCTGCCTGGCGAGCAGAGAAATAGAGATGTTTAAGCAATTCGCAATGGCATTTGCGGTTAATTCGTGTGGTACCCATTTTCCCTCCTTTTGAATTTTTCCCATTGCATGTAGACGTTTGGAAACAGCCATCGGAGTAACATTTAATGCTGCAGATAATTCTTGGAGCGTTTGAGTAGAGTTTTCGTCCAATAATGCCTGCAAATCGGTGTCTTCAAACTTTTTCGGTTGGCCTGAGCGTTCTTTATCATTGACATCAAAATCACCATCGTAAATTCGTACAATTCGTAAAAAATACAGTGTCGGATACGTATCTTATTTGTTGCTGTTTTTAACGATACTAAACTGAATACTTTTTAAGGTTATATTGAGCTTTTTGCCAAACCAACTGCCATTTTGAATAACTAAATATCAATACTGCATAATCGCAGAAGAGTAGGAGAATTAATTGATTTTAAAATGACTTCTTAGCTACTTTTAAAAAATGTGGATTACTCATTTAGACATCAAATAATACAGTATAAATAAAAGTTAATTTTGTAAAATATATCCAAAGTTACAAGGTTGATTAATTCAGAATGATAAAAAATTTTAATTTATTTTTTCTCATTCATTCACTTTTTCGTTTTTATCTCTCTCTTTCTCTCTCTCTCTCTCACTCTTTTTTTCTCTTGTCTTCTCCTTCTCTGAATTTTATTGATATATGATTACAGTACACCGTATTCGGTTCATCAACGAGATCGACAAGACTTCTTATCTGAGGCATTAACATGTTGAGATCTAACGAGCCTATACCGAAAACAATTGTTTCTCAGATAGGTAATTTCTTCAAGAAAAAATCTTTAAATCATAACAAAACGAAGAATTCACTTGAACAGATTAAGCTTCGCCTCATCATTGACTATTATGAAAGGCATGGGATGAAGAAATTTTTAAAAGAAGCGAAAAAAGAACTAAAAAATATTTCGCTTCCTACAAAATGCCTTCCTGTAATTAGGTTGAAAACGAAGTTTAAAAAATTTAAAAAATCGAAACAGATTCCTCCCATAAAAGAAAACCCAAATGAGGAACTTTTAATTAAACTACAAAAAGAACTAAACTATCTTTTGCAAATTAGCAAAGATGGAAAGAAAGAGCTTTATGAACCGGTCCATAAAAAATACAAGGAAGAATATATTGATATCGATGAAAACAGTAGTGACAAAGATGCATTATCAGAATTATCTAAACGAAATGATGTCCTAGAAAATAAAAAAATATTTGAAAATTATGAGATAGAAGAATACGAATATATTTCCATTATCAATGAATCCTCAAATATAGAGATATCTAAAATATTAAAAAAAAAAATTACACAATATCGACGTCGACAAAGAATAAAATATGTTATGGAATCTATATGTAGAGTATTTTGTCAATTATGCTGTTGTGGATTGCATAAATAATGCAATACAATTTAAATACATTTTATGGTAAGTTCCATTACATTATTTGTAATTTCTTACATATGTTATAGTTGTTTCCCTTGACGGCTCCCATGGTGCGTGACCGTCCGTGTGCGCTTTTCACTTCGGCTGACTTCGGGCAGTGGAAGAGCGCAGACAAAATCTGCTCTGTTTCTTCTCTCAAACTGTGGTATATACTCGAGCTGCTTGAATTATGCCAAGCTAGCGATGCAATTTCGGGTGCCGGCAACAAAACGTCACACGTATAAACCGATTGTCTGTGTACGCGTTGCGACGATACTCGCGAACGGAACTTCTCGCGAGCGACGGCAAACAG
>NW_022639564.1:1186175-1186472 GCF_010583005.1 Odontomachus brunneus
GCGCGGGCTCGCGACAATCGCGCGAGAAGTGCCCCGTCGCGTCGCAGTTTCAGAATTTCGCTGGTCTGCGCCGCGACGTGGGTTGTGAGGTGGAGGTCTCCGCGGTTTCCCGCGAAGTCTCACTCCTCTCCCCCGCTCCCGCTCCCCCCGCTTGGGCGGGCGATGGTCGGGTCGCCCTTGCGGGAGTCGGCGGCGTCGCCCTCGCGGGACGACGCGCCGCGCCGTCGGCGCGTGGACGCCCACCCTCGCTCGCGACCCTCGAGTCGCGTTCACCAAAATGCAGGTGTGTCTCGGCCG
>NW_022639564.1:1186482-1188219 GCF_010583005.1 Odontomachus brunneus
TCAGTTGACGCATCCCGTACGATCCGCTAACCTTCTGTCTTACTTCGCGGGTCTCGGAATCGGGAGAGGACGCAGGGACCCGACCTATCGTCCTCCTCTCCCGTTTCCCGCGCACGAGGGGCACGTCCGCACCGTCTGCTGGTTGCGTCCACAACGGTAGCAGTGGACGCGCGCGGGCTCGCGACAATCGCGCGAGAAGTGCCCCGTCGCGTCGCAGTTTCAGAATTTCGCTGGTCTGCGCCGCGACGTGGGTTGTGAGGTGGAGGTCTCCGCGGTTTCCCGCGAAGTCTCACTCCTCTCCCCCGCTCCCGCTCCCCCCGCTTGGGCGGGCGATGGTCGGGTCGCCCTTGCGGGAGTCGGCGGCGTCGCCCTCGCGGGACGACGCGCCGCGCCGTCGGCGCGCGGACGCCCACCCTCGCTCGCGACCCTCGAGTCGCGTTCACCAAAATGCAGGTGTGTCTCGGCCGTCATCGTCGTTGACGGCCGTGACGAGCGCGGTGGCGGCCGATACGCGAAATCGGGAAACGTCGAGTGCTCGGGCGGTGGCGGCGCGCGATACTGACTCGCGGCGAGGTAGCTACGCTCTACTCTCGTCGCGAGTCTTTCGAGAGCGTCAAAATCGATAAAGTCGTCGCGGTGGACGGCGACTTGGAGGCGCGGTAATATATTACGATGCGCGTAATTCAACTGCTCGACCAGGCTCCATGGTGGATCGAGCCGGCCGAGCAGTCCTAAGAGACACGTCAAGTAGTCGGCGACGGGTTCCCGCTCGCCCTGCGTGCGGCGTGTGATCTCGTCACGCAGGGCGAATTGGTAGTCCGGATCGCCGAACCGGACGCGCGCCGCCGCCTCAAAGTCGCGCCACGTGGCCCATCGCGACTTCTTCACCCGGTACCACTGTAAAGCGATACCGGTCAAGAAAAACGGGAGACACTTGAGCAAGTCCCCGTCCACGATGGGCACTAACTCGCGACCTTCCTCAATCCGCGTGAGGAAGGTCTCGACGTCACATCCGCGCGCACCCGAGAAGCTAATATTCCAGCGACGCATGGTGTTATATGCGTCGCTGGCCGACAACGGTCGCTCGCCCGTACGTGAGCGAGACTCCGGGGCCGACGGTCGCCATGTAGCCTGCGGCTCAAGGGCCATCGGTAGTCCGTCGCGCGGCAACGATAGAGGCGGCGGTATTAGTACGCGCGCCGTCGGCGGAACGGTGGTCGGCGGTCTCGTGGGGGCCTCGACTTTTAACGGTAGTGGCCCCGATTCCTCGGGGCCCGGTACGATATGGTCGAGCTCTCCTCGAGCCGGTAGAGTAGGCCCCCTTTTCCCGCCGACCGCGCCCTCGGGGACTTCCTCCACTTGGAGGTCGTACTCCGAGAGCGACGCGTCCACCGCGGGGGACGGCGGCACCGGGTCGCGACGCCCCGCGCGCTCGTAGCGCGTCAGTCGCGACCTCAACGCGGCGATGGTGCCCGTCGCGACCAAGCCGCGCGCGATGGCCTCATCCTGGAGCTGCTCGAGTGACAGCTCCAGGATCCACGCGTCGAGCTCGGTCTTCGGCATTCCCGGTGGAGGCACGAGAGTCTCACGATTCGCACGCGAACACGCTCGCCGCCACTAGCGTCGTGAACCGCGATTCTCGCAACCCGACGGCACGCGATACTGCTCCACGAACCGTCGCACTGTCCGCGATCTAACTCGCCTGTCACTTTTTCCCGCACAGTCCGCGCACTTTCA
>NW_022639564.1:1188229-1190063 GCF_010583005.1 Odontomachus brunneus
AGCGCGTCAGTCGCGACCTCAACGCGGCGATGGTGCCCGTCGCGACCAAGCCCCGCACGGTGGCTTCATCCTGGAGCTGCTCGAGCGACAGCTCCAGGATCCACGCGTCGAGGTCGCCCTTCGGCATCTCGACGGAGGCGCGAACCCTTCACAACCGCGCACGGATACGCTCGCCGCCACTCGCGTCGCGAACCGCGATCCTCGCGACCCGACGGTACGCGATACCGATCCGCGAACCGTCGCACTGTCCGCGATCTAACACAGTCCGCGCACTTTCACTATCGCGCGGAGACGCCTCGTTTCGCGCGCACACACAAAAAATAATTGTCCGGGGGGCCGACTTGGCTCACCCCGCGACACGGCAAACGGTATGACACACGGACAGTAACGGACAGACCCACCACCACCAAGCAGGCAGACACCCCACACTCGAAGTGGTCACAAAAAAACGATATATAGAGAGAGTCCCTCAAAATTCTCACTTCCCGTCCGTCCACCGAGACGGCAAGGTCGCAATCTCGAGCCCCACGTTGGGCGCCAAAAATTTGCGACGATACTCGCAAGCGGAACTTCTCGCGAGCGACGGCAAACAGTCGCCTGTTCGCCGCGTCGTCAAATTGCCGTCGGCTCCCGGACACGCCACAAAGATTTTCGCGAGAATTGGGCGCCAGGTACGGAAAGGCCGCACCACCTCGATAAGCGCGAGAATAAATAATTATCACAAAAGAAATGCGCGTCCCGGAACCGTCGGGACCAGTAGCTCTATTAAATTAAAGTCGGAGACGGGATGGGTTGGAGGAAGCGAAATCACTAGACTCGATAATACTAACAATGAGACGTTTATTCGGGGACTCTCGCACGTCCCGATAGTCAATCTACGCGAGACGGTACAATTCGCGAAACGGTACACGAAGCCCGAGGACGTTTTCCTCGGGCGAGCCTTCTTTACTCGCGCGACCACTCCGCGGACGAGACACGACACGATACGATACGGTGCGCGACACACACAATTTTAGAGCAGATGGTCAGTCTTACAGTTTTTGGTGACGATCCTGGCGTCGGCGGCGGTGTCAGCGGTGACGGTAGCGGCGGCGGTCCTCTCTCTCTCTCGTACTCTCTCTCTCCTCGTCCGCTCTCGCCCCACACTCTCTCTCCTCGTCTGCTCTCGCTCCGCTCACTCTCTCGCGCTCCGCTCTTTCGCCCTCCCGTCGCCTCGTTCCCTCGCTATCACCCTCACTGCACTCTTCCATTCGTTCTCTCTCTCTCTCTCTCTCTCTGCTCTCTCTCTCTCTTTCACACCCGGTATGCACGGTACGGTATGTCGTCTACTTTTTCTATGGACGTCTGATCGCGGCAATGGTCGCGGTAAGGCTGTCAGCTGTTTCTTCCTGGGAGGATCGCGTATCCTCGCGGATCCTCCCTCGTCGCTGCCCCCCTCGTCCTGGGGTCGTCGATCGTCGAGAATCGGCAGATTTCGGTACTATTGTCTCGAGACACTTTTCGTCTCGAGACATTGCTGACATCGGGATTTCGCATGTTGTCTCTCCCGGCTCTCCCGTTTTCTCCTGCCGGGTTTCTCGCGACGGCTGCTTCGCTAAAAGTAAATACAGCTGATCCGTCCAAGCGCGATACTGTATTATAACTACGATAGCTTCTCAGCGATAGAATATTCTCTATTGCTGAGCGCTCGATAATTCGCGATAATATATTTGCATCACCAAAATACGAGAGTGCGATTCACCTGAGCAAGGGCTTCGCTAGTCGTCATCTGCTGCATCCTCGCTCCTCGATGTCCTCCGCTCCTCGTCCTGATAGCCGGCATGGGACGTCGAGG
>NW_022639564.1:1191338-1194097 GCF_010583005.1 Odontomachus brunneus
GTAAATGATGGTGCAGAGTCCCCATACACAGAATCCAACTCATCTTTGATTTGCGTAGGCGTATTGCCTTTCAAAAACAAATATTTAATGACAGCTCGATACTCGATTTTGTCCATTTTCACAAAAACACTCACATCAACTTACTCAAACGACTGTTACATAACAACTGCGAGTCCAAAATGGCTGAAACTTCGGTGAGTAACTGTCAACAGATGAACAACGAAATTCACTAGCTTTTATTTACAAGTGCTGCTATCTTCACGTTGAGGTCGGAAACTTTTCAGACCACCCTCGTATATATAATTATGTAGTTACTCCAGTGTATCTACTTGTAACTGATGTAAGTAGCATCCTTAAATTAAATTAATCCTTAAATTAAATGGACATATGCCATTGAATTTATTATTGAAAGGAGTTCAAATATTAAAGAAAAGAGGGATAGTAGAAAATTCAGCAGAAGAAGTAAATTACACAACTTAAGTCATAATATGTATTTTATTATACTGATATTACTCAATATAGAAATAACTAATATGTTTATTTTAAATACTGATATGTTTTGTTACAGCGTCAAAGTAAAAGGATGTCTAATTTAAAATGAACAAAAAATATAATTAAATTATATACATACATATTATTTAAGAAATTAATTAATGTATTTTTAAAAGTTTAATTAATATATTTTTAAAAGTTCAAAATAAATTATTATTAAAATTATATCTGATTTTTTTTATACGTTATATCAAAATTTCATTTATTCATTGAATATTAATATAATTATTAATTAATAAAAATATATTTTAATTTTACTTTATTTTTATTTTATATTTTTTATTGTTTCTTAGTAACTAAATAGCGCGCGCGTAGCGCGCGCCTGTATTGTTTCTAGTATAGAAAAAAATGGATTAACATAGATTCAGCATTCAAAGTACATTCAGATCCAGGTATAGCAAAATTATATATAATTTATCGCAAAAATTAATCCTATTTTATAATATAATTTTTCTCAAATTATTAAATATTTGCATGCTGTTTCTAGTAAATATTCATTATAATTAATGTTGTAACATCTCGTACTATTTCATTCTGTAAATAATAATAAACCTACATAACCCTTACATAATAAATTAAGCTAAAACGTTTGTGTGTTTACAGATAAAAAAAACAGTTCAACTTCTATTAAAATTACCTTTTCTTTTTCCTGTATATACAGTACTTGCAGGAAAAGGTAACAGCGGAAACTGGCGGCTGTCACTATATGAAAGACGAGAAGTCTTTCTATGGCAAATTGAGGTAAATATGTTATTTATCATAAATTTGCTATGTAGGGTGCATTTAAATAATTGTAAATAATTTTAAGCAGTTATATATATGGTATATTTGTTTATATACAGAGTGAGTCAGTAACTATTGTCACCTGAAATATCTTCCGAAGCAAAAGATGTAAGAATGATCTTCAAATATTCGAGTCAGTAACTATTGTCACCTGAAATATCTTCCGAAGCAAAAAATGTAAGAATAATCTTCAAATATTCGAAGTTACTTAGAAAAAAAAGCATGTTATAACGGTAAAACTTTTTTTTCTAAGTCAAATAATTTCGAAGATCTGAAGATCTTTGTCTTTTACTTCGAAGATATTGCAAGTAACAGTAATTATTGACTTACACTATATATATAATTCTATTATATAAATATATTAAAGCTACAATTTTTCTTTATGTAATTTGTGTGATTTGTTTTGTACGTATTTCTTTTTATTTGAAGACATATGGTGATTTGAACACGAAAATGTACGAAAAGAGAGGGAAATTAAATACGTTCAAGTTAACATACAACCGCAGGCTATCATTATAGGCTCATCATATATCGATATACGGCGTAGTTTTGTCATTGTTGATAATCAACATTATGAAGTCGAAACTCCTTTAAAAACTATTGATATTACATTTAAGTGTATTCACAGTCTACATGCCGAATATCCCAAAGAAAGCGAACAAGTTTTTCTTTTTCTACAAATAGGTTATGGCATTAAGACAAAATATGATAAGAAATTTAGTGCAAGTAGTACTTTGATCAAAGAATATGAAAATTTTTCTTTGTAAAAGTAACTTTCTCAGAGTATTTTTTTTATTTTTCATATTTCTTCTTTTTCTTTAATATTATTACAGTATTCCATTTAGTATTCAATGTTTAAACGGAAAAAAATATTTTAATATATGCTAGATTTGAGGACTACCTTTAACCAAGGGAGCTCAGTATCAGAGTTCTCAGCCCTGATGATGCAAACTGCAACGTTTGCAAAACGTCGGTGTTACGTCCTGTGCAGACATGAGTCATGCACTCTATCTTTGCCTCCTCTGTCAGGAAACAACAAACTATTCCGAATCGTAAGACCTTTTTTTTGTCTTTCCCCAATAAAAATTCCGACTAAAATTCCGAAATAACCCTGGAAAATACAGCACTAAAACTCCTTAATCCGCAAAGTAAACTTCACCGGACCTTATCCTTGGGATCAAAGGAACCGCTGGATAACAAAAAATTATGTCCGTTACATTTTCCAACTTACGTTGTTCGGTTCCGCCTCATCTGCTGATTCCCTCACCACCTTAAAAATCCTCCAATAACCTTCTCTTTTGAAACGTATGATTTTCTCCACCCACAACCCCAGCCAAGAAGATTTCCTTAACACTGTCTACTTACTTACTACTGGATACAGCAGTCCCCCATACCATTTTCTCTGACGAATCCAACAACCTAGG
>NW_022639564.1:1196813-1197495 GCF_010583005.1 Odontomachus brunneus
CAAGTAAGCTTGAACGATAGCAATTGTTACGAAATTTTTATGCTTGACACAGGATCAGGACCTAATTTGGTCAGAGAAAATAGAATTCCCAAGAAGCAAATAATAAATCCGAATCGTATATTAAAGTTAAATGGTATTAATGAACATTCCGTATATACTTCAGGGGAGACAGTCATAACAATTTTAGGCGTACCGGTTAACTTTCATGTAGTTTCTGACAATTTTCCTATTCAATCAAGCGGAATTTTAGGTAACGACTTTTTCCAACAAACCGGAGCGAAAATTGATTATTCCAAAGGGCATTTAGATGTTTTAAATACTAAAATTCCTTTCTATTCTCCTGAGTCTATAATAATTCCTGCGCGTTCGAGGGGATTGTTCTTCGTGCGTATTGGAAATCCGCATATTAAGGAAGGATATCTACCTAAGATAACTATCGGCAACGGCGTACAGGTAAAAACAAACGATCTGATAAAAAACACGGACGGCAAAGCTTACACAGAAGTAATAAATTCTTTGGACACTGAAGTAGAAATTCTCGTACCCACTTATAATATACGACCTGCGAATCCCAAGGACAACGAAAATGGTAACGTTTTGAAGAATAATAACAATAAAGAAATTAATTCTGATTGCAAAGAAAAAGGAACTCAGGTACTCGTATCGCAAAATATACTAGGAA
>NW_022639565.1:0-243 GCF_010583005.1 Odontomachus brunneus
CGGCTGATAGCGTTATGGCGTGACGCGGCCTGGCCGCGCCCCCTCCCCCACCCAATCATAGCACCGCTCAGTCAACAGCCCGAGCAGCCGTTACGACGGTTAGTTTATCTAGCCTTTGTGGAGCCTAGAGTTTATTTTGTTAGAATTAATATCCAGATATTGTTATTACCGATTATTCGATCATCATTATTTCGTTATTATCGTTAACAATGAATAAAAATAACTGGACAACGGCGATAATAA
>NW_022639565.1:551-771 GCF_010583005.1 Odontomachus brunneus
CGCGGCCTGGCCGCGCCCCCTCCCCCACCCAATCATAGCACCGCTCAGTCAACAGCCCGAGCAGCCGTTACGACGGTTAGTTTATCTAGCCTTTGTGGAGCCTAGAGTTTATTTTGTTAGAATTAATATCCAGATATTGTTATTACCGATTATTCGATCATCATTATTTCGTTATTATCGTTAACAATGAATAAAAATAACTGGACAACGGCGATAATAA
>NW_022639565.1:1244-1426 GCF_010583005.1 Odontomachus brunneus
AAAAGTTCTAGAGCTCTTTGCAACAATTTTCAATAGTTCCGGTCATTAAATACAAAAAAATTGACTTTTAAAAAAAGGTGCGCTGAGTTCTCGCAGCGTACCTAATCAGTAAAATCAATTATTTCTTTAGAAGTATTGTTATATATGATATAGAACTCTAGAACTATTGAAAAACAAACCGG
>NW_022639565.1:5520-64430 GCF_010583005.1 Odontomachus brunneus
CTCTAAAGAAATAGTTAATTTAAATAGTTTTTTTGATTAGGTGCGCCAATTAAATTGGCGCACCAATTAAATTAAATTAAATTTTATACGGTAAGATGGATTTTTCTCTTTTTTAATTGTGCTCTTTTATAAGCATTCGAATTTTATAATCTCTTTTGACTTTGTTTATTTAATAACAGCAATAATAAAAAATTTTGCTATAAAAATTTTAAGATCGAAATGGAATGTGCGGTGTTTCATAGACTTCACCTCATTAGTTAAGGTTTAAATTAAATAAAAATACGAAAAATATAATTTTTATTAAAATTAAATCATATTACAAAAAAATTATATTACTGCGTTAATTTCAACATATATAGACAAAATATAAAACGTTTATATCGATCATAGATGTGTTATAGTGTCTAAAGCATTAGGCTCATAAGCAAAAGGTGTCTCAGGTCCAAGTTCTCGAATCCCAGTGTTAGTGAAAATTTTTAAGTGTAATATAACATTTGGAATCAAGTAATCTTAAGTTTCAAGTAAAGTCACCAAACGCTGACTGGTTTTTTATTTCAACCAATTCGCCAATATTTATAAAAAAGTAGAATTTTTTGCGCTTATTTGAATATTCCTTGTACATTCTATGAATATTTTGGAATATTCTTGGAATGTTAATTTTTATTTGTAGAACATTCTATGAATATTCCAGGAATATCTAATGTTTACTGGGTTTAACAATGTATCCAATGTATACAGAATTTATATATTCTAAAATTCAATATAATATTGCAGTTAAAGACTACCCTTATAGAAATTTAACACTGATAAGTGATAATTTGGCCAGCGATAATTACTATCGTTCAATAATTTTATTACTCGTACGAGTAATAACTATTTTTACTGGCCACTTATATTTATTACTATTTTATTTTTATATTTATTACTTTTAACTTATATTTATTACTGGCCAATTTATCACAGCCAATGGTACTTTTCTATAAGGGTAAAATTAATGGATTGTTATTAAGAACTTACAATAGACACAAATGTTGATGTTCATTCACAGACTTGAAGAGTTAGACTGCACGCTTACAGAACAGCTGACGACGAAATTGTAGGATAGAATTATGCTGAATCAAGTAATTTATCTGTTACGCAACATGTTAGTAGACGTAATAGAAGAAACAGAAGAGTGAGTAAAACAAGGAAGGAAAATACACGTTAACCTGCTTAAAAAACTGAATAGAATTGTATAAGGAAACTCTTTTATATATTAAAATGTAAGAAATTGGATTTTCTAATAGACGTGATAAGTTCAGATAAAGTATATATACAGTAATACACACAGTGCAAGGTTTTCCTTCTAAATAGATTTTTATTATATATGTATAATAACTCAACTTAAAAATTAATTCTTCTTATCATGATAGATAAGAAGATTTATACACGCATAAATATACTGAGTGCAATAATAATTAAGAAACAAAAGCTTTGCCAACTATAAGTAGCAAAGAGAATAAACTACACAATTCAAGTCGCTGTGCACTATTTTGGTACCATTGGGATAACAGTGCTGAAACAAAATGAAAAATTCCTATACTTTACAAGGTACACTTTGCACTTTTCAAAGATAACGTTTGATGTTGTCAAGTAAATATTAATTTTAAATCAACCTCTATCGTCGTGGCTTGTAATCCAACCGATCACAGGTTGCATCTCATTTTGTCGTTTTAACCACGCATTCAAAGGCTCAAAATATCTGAGCATGGCACCAGCATCTATTCTATTCGTTTTACCTCTTGTCATCTGTCTGACAACATCTTGCCACGGTCTCGAAGCCCCCATCGACAGAACATCTCTGTAAATACAAGACTATTGTTTTACTGATGTAGTGCCTATTGTCGATAATCGTCATTTAAGTGATAATTTAGTAAATCTTATTAACATCCACAATTATAACTATTTTATACGTACGATAATAAGCGACCTGCTTCTCGTAGCCTGTAAAGATCACAAGTGTGCAACTCGCCAGTATGACCAGAGATTTCACACAATGACTGGAACAATTGGAACTGTAAAACAACGCCTACAAAGTACCTAAAAATTAACAAACACATAAGAGTCACACATGCTTTCACATAAATTCCATTTAAAATAATAAAATGTATATATTTATGTCCCTACTTGGCATAAGGACTGTCCGCCGGGATATGATACTTTGCTGCTGGATCAAAATTTCTCTCGGATCTAGGCACAGGTGGAACAATACCCTGATATTGCAATCTCAGTTCCCACCAATACGCTGTCATATCTTCCACGCCGTCGCTAAAGACACGCCATCTCCACTTAGAACAAGAAATAAACGCATGCTTTTTATGACTATTAAATAATTATCTAGTTTAGATTCTAGCTCTACAGAGTCTTACATTCTTAAAAGATTATGTTGTGTAAAAAGTTTGCTACAAGTTACCTGATCAACTATATAAGCAAACGGCATATAAGCTACTTTGCGGAGAGCCATTAACATTAGAAAATTTATGCTACTGTCGTAATCATCTGTCAAATTATTGTGCAATCCAATTTTGTGTAAATGTTGAGGAGTAAAAACAGATAAACCGATTGCATCGCTAACAGCTTCGTGAAGACCTGATGGAAAAATTATCATTGACAGAAAATCAAGTTGTATAAAATGTATAAAAAGACGTGAGTACCTGGAATCGCTTCACTTCGAAATAGTAATGGATGATCTTTATATTGTAGATAATATTGCAAATGCGCCATTTCATAATGAGTCGACAATAGATCTTCTAACGTAACTCGAGTACACTGCTTTATCCTATAAATGTATCAAAAGATATGACTTTAGGAAACTGTACAGTTTAATGCAATAAATAGAGGCGCGCACGCGTATGTATATTTGTTTGGGCGTGTGTCTATGTATGAATAGAAAATATATGAAAGTTTTAACAAATAATAAAAGAACTGACCTGTAATCGATTTTATTGCAAAAGTCCCACGCGCTAGGGCTACACTTAACTTCCCTATCGATAGGTTTTTCGAACATGGAAAACTTCCAGAATTCTGGAGGCATCGGCTTCATTCCAAGTGAAGTAAAGAACTCCTCAGCTATTTGAAACATCCTTTTCACCGTAAAAATATTTTCACGTAACGTTATTTATATTTTATAAATTTTTATGAAAGTCACCATTCAATTTGTGGCATACCTTAGTGGAGTGATACCTTGAATCATCATTTCCAAAGTTACATCGAGCTTTCTGCTTGCAGGGAAGGGTTGCACTAATTCGAACAGTCCTTCCCAATTTTGGGCCCACATATTTCCCAAAACATGCGCCGGTAAAGGTCCGTCCTCGCGTATTTTATCACCGTATCTTTCGATTAGTTTCGATCGTACGTAAGTAAAGAGATTCTTATAGAGGGGAGTTATGACTGACATCACCTCCGCTATGTTTTGTTGAAAATACTCATCTTCAAATAATTCCCTCATCTGGTCTCCAGCATCTGCAAAACCTTTTGCAAAAAAACATGTTTGAGTCTTATATATTTTCTCAAAGTGCATTATGCTAAGAATATTTTTATGAATTAAAGTATTATATCTATTGTAACTGAAACCTTTTCATATACCATTTAATTTCGCTGCTCGATTAGCTAGTTGAACGTATCTTAAATATTTGTTTTTAAGTTTTGGACCGACAGCTTCATGCCAAGCGTGCCAATAATACAATAATTCGTCGTAGTCTTTTGATTCTGCCATTATCTTATTTATACCTGAAAATAATTTATATAAACACGCGGAAATGTACCCATATTGTATATTATTTCCATATACAACATATTTTTTTTAATTAAAGAACCAACCATGATCTAGACTCAAATTACAGCTGACGTCGATATATTTGTATGGACATATTCTGGTTTTAGTATAGATTTCTTTCATCTCAGTTATTAAACGATGTATCTGGAAATTAAATAAATAAATTTATACACATTTTATATAAGTGAGATCGCAGCACGAGGTAAGAGAATAGTTTATATCTTTGAGAACTTAATAACAGCAATTCTAGTTAAAGTCAAGGAATTGCTGTTACATTTATAGTCAAATAAAGATTAAGGGATTAAAAGATCTTGTTGTCAAAGTCATCTACCTCATTAAATTTATCGTCAGTCAAGGAACTTCGACCTTTTGTAGCTATCATTTTAATTTCCCTTCTTGCTAAAGGATCTGGTATTCGGGTCCAAGCAAAAGTAACTGCTTTCCGCCAAGAAGCCCTTTCAAACTTTAATTTTAATGTTTGTTCATCCACCTGAGGGCCAGATAAAATGTTATGAATATTTCAATGATTTATAAATTATATTTGTTTGTCAACTTCTTTCAGATAAAAATATATATGTTTTACCATTTTTTGGTGGTTTGCATCTGTAACATTTGTCGCGAAATTCCACTGGGCCATCATCACCCTCGTGCACATTAACGAAGCTGCGCTGTCATATTCTCTGAGGAATAAAAGGGCATCCCCTAAATTCACGTTGAGACCCTTTGAATGAAACGTAGTGGAAAAAAGAAACATTTAGAGAACGTTCATTACAATTTCGTTATATTTATGTGTCATGTTTCAGAGAACAATAACTATAATTTTTTAAACGTGGTCGATGTTAAAATATCTAATTTTGAATTGTAAATCAATTTGCAATTTTACCTCCAAATATTTCCCATGTGTTTCTCCTTGCAGTAGAATAATGAAGAAGACAATGAAGATTCGAATTTCCACTGTCTCCATTCTCCGCATATTCATCGCTGCACTAACAATTGATACAATAAGTTTCGTCGCACACGTTTTAAGATGTTTCTCATTCTCAAGAAGAATTTTTGGCTTGCCGCAATGCGCAAGAATAAGCACAAGGATGGCTTAAATCAAGAACCTAAATCGTTCCTAATAAAAGTCAAATAAATTTAAACGAAATGTGATTAATACCACGTCAAAAAATTTCAACAGAGATGAATCGTCGAGAACGATATTTTACCATACAATATTCTTTATGTTTATAGACTTTAGAACAATCGATCACGTTGCTGTCTCGACAAACGGTTGAGGAATCAGCGGTTCAATGTTGTCGCGGCAAAACTGAATCGTGGCAGAAAGAGAGACGGGCCTTTCCGGGACGGATATTCCACGGGCGAAAAGAGGAAGGGACAGGCACTATCGGTGCATGAAGCGTAACCACCCAACACCGCATCGCGGCACACGCCAAAATCTTTCTTCTACTACTTCGCAATTGCTCGATTAAATGTGTCGTAGAAGTTAATCCGCGAATAGCTTCGATATCTCAATCGTCTTGTATTTAAACTATACAAGCTTATTATGACAGTTTTCTCGTGTTTCTCTTTCGTTACAAGTAAGCTATATATGTAGTTGGAGAGTATTTCTCAGCAAAATAATTTATTTTATTGAAAAGTGCATCAATGAAGAAACGTGAACATACAAATTGCTTGGTGAAAAGTGCGCTTTGTACACAGCGGTACATAACTGAGCTGGCTTCATCCTGTAAGAAGACACCGTAACTTTAATTACTTGGTGACACAATCAGTGACGGCACGACCGTGCAATAATTGGTGTACAGAACTGTCTCTCACGTTTTATGACTAATCTTAAGTCTGATGTTATCTTCGATATTGGTGTTAGAAACAGTAGAATCTACATTTTGATACGTTAATTTATATATACATAATGTTCTTTAACGTAAACCATTTTTTTTTTTTACAAAAATAAACATACCAAGTTTATTTGTAGATATAGTAAAGTGTAACACAGAGAATAAGATTTCAAGTGATCATTGTTCAAGATCATTGTTAGGATATATTTAAAGCAATTTCAGTTACTAAATGAGGTCGAGAACGAGGTTGTAATCTATTAAACTCAAGTCCGCGAAAGGAGTTATGACTCGTTGCTCATAAGCATCTGTCCAGAACATTCCCAACAACGGTAAATCCATTTTCTACGCCTGCAAACATAGAACCACGTTATATTTTCGTGATTATACGTGATTACACGATTGTACTTATTATTGTACATGACTTGAATTTTCAACTCAATCGCGGATAAATTTGTCGACTTTTCTTAAGACAGAAAATGCAAGGATTAAAAAAATATGCTTGTCAAATAAGATATTTGAAATTAACTTAGCATATTTTTAATAACAATTTAATAATGTTATACTGTTAACATACTCTGTACCTGCTGGATTTTAAGGTTATTTGCTGAATCTTCATTTGCCTATGTAATCGTTTGTGAACTTTTTGTAATTCTTGAAGTTCTGTATGTACTTTGATGCAATCTAAGACTTCTGGAACCTAAATGTAATCGCGACAGTTATATAAGCGATCAAGTAATAGATATTTTTGTATACGTCCATTTTTTAACATTTTTCGACATTTATTTGTACGAAGAATAAAAATTTGTTGTTGCTAAAATTGCACATAAGAAAAGGATATTACACTAAAGTTGTCCATCAACTCCGTCAACGACTTGAGCTGTACTTGCGTTTTCTCTATTTCGATGTTTACGGCAGCTTGTTCAGACTGTAGTTTCACAATCTCTTCTTTTTTAAAGACAATCTTAGCGCTCACTTCATTTAAAGTATTCATTAAGTTACTTAATTTTTCCTTGTGTTTGGTCAATGCGATACTATAGCGACCTGCGAGAAACGAAACGATTTACGTACTGCAATTTTCGCAGAATAATTATTGGTTACCAGCGATCTTCTTCATTTCGAGCATATGCTGAGTCTTCTCGTCGATTTTTCGTATGCAATCTTGATTTTCTATGTTCAATTGTTCAAAGTCTACAGCGCGTAGAGCCTCGCCGAGTTCTTGTCTATGCTTCAGCTGTTGCTTAGCTTTCCTTTTCTGGATCTTTATGGTCATCATCTTCAATCTGATTCGTTCCATTGTAGTATCGACTGCTTTCAAACACTCTTCTATGAACCTACGAATCAAACTCGTACCTATTGACCTTATTATTCTTGTCCATCTATACATATCTATAATAATCGATAAGCTTATGTATAAATGTAGGATAGTTATTGCGACACCTGATAAACTTCTCAGCCGGTATTTTCCCCGTAATGCTATCTACACCTTTTTCTATAATATCTTTTTCAAATTTCTCCCTTGTCTCAAAAGTTTCACGAATGCTAATCTCATTTTCTCTTATTTGCGCCTGCAAATCTATTTTCCTTTTCGCTGATTTCTGTTCAACCTCTATCAACTCTTTTAACAACTGCTGGATTTCAGTGTTAATCATTTCGATACGATTTGCATGTGAGATTCTATGATTTAATTGAACGAAATTTTCGATAATCAAAGGCACAGTAATAACGAATGTTATGATTATTTGGCAAACTAACTTTGTTCCTGCTTTTCCTATTCTAGATAGTAAAATACTTGGCGTGACGTGTCGACTTCCGGATTGTATACTGGCGACACTTATTGTATCCTTATCCTGTACAGTTATAACACTTCCGCTCGTAACAAGTGACGGAGAAACGGGCTGAGGCACGATTTTTTGCATACGTTTAGCAGCTTCTAGGATTTGCGTTATTGCTGGACGAAATATATTAAAAATTCAAGTTAATATTTTTGCATTAAGTTCAAGTTAACGTATTTCCGGGATAATGTTAAAACGAACTTAAATCTTAAATGCGACAATTCCTGATAAACTTAAAAAGTTAGTACATATTAAATGAGAGCATTACCTTGAAGGCTCTCAGGGTTTTGACGCATAAGATGTCGTTCGAAAACATCGTTTTCTAGCCTCAGAAATAGATTTGACTTCGCGATATTTTCGAGTGTTTGTCGTAATTCTGAATCTGTCATATCTAAACATATTAAAGCTTTTTGTTACACTTTAACTCTATAATTATAATTTTTTTAAGGATATTTTTATACCTTCGTAATAAGACTCGTCTAGTTTAAAGGTTAAACCTAAAGATCCCAAACTGAAGATACTGCTTTGTCGTCGCGACATTTTTATTTTTTAAACTTAATCTTTATAGATTATTTAAAATTTTATAGTACTGAAAGAATACTACACATAATATTTATATAATATTAAAATTGTCTCGTATATTTCACAATTTCTCTCACTATGTGTCACGTAAAAAATCTTAATGTTTTTCAACTATTTTCAGACACTAATTTCCAGACTTTTTAAGAAATTCGAAATCAGTAAATTTATATTTTTAATAATTACATTACATTTTTAATGTACAAGATATACATCACATGGCATATTAATATTAACTAAATTTAGACATTTTATGACAAAATATCATTTCTGAAAAACATATATTTCACATTTGTGCAACCATTCAGTGATACACACAACTTATGATTAACAACATCGTGTAATTATCAATTAATGTGTTATTATAAAAATCTAGCTAGATAAATTAAGACATATATTTCTGTTAAGACTCTGCTAATAGGGCTTCTTGCTCTATTTCAACATCATTTACATATAAAACGTACGCTATGCCAATTTCCTTTTGTTCTGAAGTGTAGGATCTAATTGCGGCCGGTAAGTCGCTAATGGAGAAAAGGATTTCTGCACCGCCGTCCATAAATTCATTCTGCAAAGAATATATTTATAATTTTATAGAGAATATATTTAAAATTTGATATGTATATATATATATATATATATATATATATATGTATGTATGTATGTATGTATAAATGTGTGTGTATATCTCTTAACTGTGTGTGTCTGTGTATGTATATGCAAGTGTGTTTTACACAGAGACATAATTCTATGTTAAAAAATATATTAAATTTTGCAGTGTTGAGAAATACGTAAACTTTTTAAAATTACATCACGTAATAATACTCATTGAAATAATAATCACTATGAATAATATAAAACTATATTTAACACGAATGTTTAATTCTACTCTTACCTCAACTTCTGCCTCTTCTCCATTCACCCAAACGCTATGAGCTTGTTTATCTGTAAATATTATGTAGACAGAGAGTGAGATTTTTATGAAATGTTTGAACTAACAAATATAACATAATGTTTCCCTTAATTACCTAGTACAATTCTGTATTCTTCATTTTCAACTTTAGCCAACCAGGTTTCCAGTATTTTCGATTGCGACTGGACAAACTGCTGGTAACTCTTTCCGTTCACCCATAAGGAGTAGGAATATTTCAGACCTATGGAGAATTATCTTATAATGGAATAACAAATATTTATTATCGCAAGGATAATCCACCAACGATAATCTACCTGGCATTGGATCGACTCTGATCACGAACTTGGTGTTGTTGAACATAAAAACTTCGTCACCGACGAGACGAAACATCCAATCCCGGTTAACTATCACGTTACCATCGACTTTTACAACACGTTTGCCTGTTGCTGTTCCATGCTCGAATTCCACTATATGATTTCCATCGCTCATAGGGACAGTCCATTTAGCAGTGGGTTCGCTTATCGAACTTTCCAAATTATGGAGACTCCTAGAAACATGTAAAAATAGCACAAACATAATATTAAACATAATAGCACAAACAAAAAATAATATTAAACTAATAAAAATAATATAGTAAGAGAAATAAATAAAAAAATTGTTCTTTTACTTGAAACTATATGAATATACAAAACGTTCAATAGCATCCATATAGCGATCGATGTATCACTTTTGAAAATTTTGTCGATAATAACAAAGATACAACATTGAAGGCATAGTGGAAACTTCTGTATATAAATGCAGTAAATAACGTAAATAAACTCAAATAAAAACGTTAAGTCGGGGAAATAATTGTTATCGTTATTATGTGTTACTAGTGACAGCTTTTACTATTCTATCGCTCACAGAAGTACACGTGTATTGTGAAATTTTGATATTATATAGTTAGCACATATAAATTTACGATAATAAAAATATGTACAGTTACACAAATTAACTGTAACAATTTGTGCATTAAGTGATATTGTAAGAATAAACAATTTTCTTACTAAATCTATGTATTTTACTCACCGAAGTAGAGCGCCTGCCATGTCTCTTCCAGCTGCACTTGTACTGGCCTCGTTATTGATCGTCCTACCGCGACTCTATCCTCCCGCAATCAATAATCGTCATTTTATCATACTGTATCGTATTACTTCTTTACATATCTTCTAGGGAAATAATACGGTTCCCTAACTATGTGGTTGTTTCAATGTTAAAACATATTTTTTGATAATATGCAATACGCATATAAATAATTAAAATAGGACACATAATTAGCGATTATATAATAATTATCTAGTATTTTAGTAGAAATATATTTGTTATTTAAATTATATATATAAAATTATATAATTATATATGTAATTATAAAATTATATATATATATATAATAAAATCTTATACAATTTCGATTTAATATTACTACCTTTTGTAAAATTTACTATTGATAAAAAAATGGCACAATTAAGTAATATAAACATATTTATTATAATGCAGTACACATATAAAACAGTAAGTTATACACAATAATGATATAAGTAATAACTTTTTGTTATTTAATATATCGACTTTATTCGGTGTGGGCAGGTAACAATTTACCCGCACATTGTCCAAATCCAACTCTGTAACCATCACCGACACAATAACCTGAAAAAAAACAACGCTAGTAAATTGATGGGTAATTTCAAATATGATGTAACTGTTTTATTTGCTTACCGCGAATAATCACTTCATCATTATCTTGAAGGAATTTTCTTGTTGCACCATCTTTAAGTAGAATATTCTTCGTTCCTTTCCAACATAATTCCAACATAGAACCGAAAGAGTCTGGAGTCTAAATATTTTGTATAAATATCACAGTTGTATAAATAATTAACTTTACATTTTTTGAAGATAATAAATATCACGAAATTTTATGGAATTATATAAAACAAAGGCATTTAATTAATAATAATAAAAAAATTTTGAACACACCTCTCCACTTATAGTACCGGAAGCCATTAAGTCACCAGGATTAATATTGCATCCGGTCACAGTATGATGCGCCAATTGTTGTTGGGATGTCCAATACATATGTTTATAATTGCTGCGGCAGATAGTTGTAACTATGCCATTCGAAGCTGCAAAAGTAAATTTATAATTATTGTATTATTATTATAAGAGAAAAGTAAAACGATGATTATTTAACTTACGCTTAATGTCCACTTCCAATTTAACGTCGAAGTTACAAGACTCAGAATGTTGCAAATATGGGAATGGTATTGGATCTTGAACCGCATTGGGTACTTTGAAGGGTTCTAGAGCTTCCATCGTAACTACCCATGGAGAAATTGTCGTTCCCAAATTTTTTGAACCAAATGGACCTAATGGGACGTATTCCCATTTTTGAATATCTCGTGCTACAAAATAATTGAATACAATACTTGAATTAAAAACAATGTAATACATATCTAAAGTATAGTGGAATAAAATTTTATTATAATACAATACCACTCCAATCATTCATCATGACTACTCCAAAGATGTAGTCGTAGGCTTTTGAAGCTGGAATAGTATCACCGATATTCGTGGGTTTCCCGCCGATAAAGAAAGCCATTTCCAGCTCAAAATCCATTAGTTTTGATTGCTCAAAAACTGGTGCTGCGCCTTCAACAGGAAGTATTTGACCACGTGGTCGTCTTATGGGCGTGCCAGACACAACAACGGAACTGGCTCTCCCATGATAGCCGACTGGCAAGTATTTCCTATATATATAATTGTTTTACAGTCTGTAAAGTATTAAAATGTAATAATATAATAAAAATATTACCAATTCGGCATCAGTGCGTTTTCCTTGCTACGGAACATGATGCCAACGTTTGTAGCATGATGAATTGATGAGTAAAAATCAGTATAGTCACCAATTTTTGCGGGCAGGTGCATCATAGCATCTTTCTGTGCAACTAAAACTCTAAAAAAGAAAAAGAAAAATTATAATAGTGATTCTAAAAATTTATATTTACTATTAATTTTTATTTATTATTTTCTTACTTTGAGCAAATTTCCGAATTTTGCAAAGTATGGTTGCTGGCAGAAAGCAACTCTTGAAGTTTTGATCTTGCTTCTAACCATGCTGGTCTACCAAGTGACATAAAATCATTGAGGCAATCACGTCGAAATACAGCCTGTTTATCTTTCAATAGCGGGCCATCGAAATAATTTGCGATAGCACTTAAATCCAAAATTTCATCACCAATTGCTACTCCTATTCTTTTCTCAGGCTAAAATATTTTATATAAATACCGTGCTTTATCACGTCAATAAATAAATTAAATTATTAGAACTAAATAAAATTATTATACATTCTTATTAATAGAGAATCTATTAAACTAACAGTATGTATTTTACTATCATAAAATAATGCGTATTTTGTAGGAATTCAAATACGAGAATTCTAAATTTATCGAATGATAGTAATGTATCAACTGACGGTACCAGAATGAAACAGCTTGCTACTAGATGGCGCTGTACATTATAATAACTATGCGTTCAGCGGAATGAAACAATTCGCAAATGGCTAGTAGTAAATCGATTAGTAAATTTGAATCGTATTTACACTTTTATCTAAAATCCGAAAGTATACGCTAATCAGATTCTCAAATCACCAGTTATCTACTAAATGCTTTGTTCTATGTGTGTATGTGCGTTGAATGCAAGACATATATTTTATTCTTTATGTAAAGATGCATAACAACGAATATATATCATTTATGCCCTGTTTCTTTTTGCACATTATAACGTCACCAAAAATTATTATATAAAAATTTTTATAGAAATATAAACGTAAAATATGTTCACCTAACCTATAATTCCACGATAATGACTAGGTAGTTATATATAATACTATGCTATGTGAATGATGAACATGATTTATGATTATCCATGACACATTATGATCTCACTTACCTTATTCTTTGTAGAAAATACTCCATACGGTAAATTCTCGATCGGGAAGTCGCAATCTGGCGAGTAATTGATGAAGGATTTCATGGTTATAGCTGCTGCGAACGTTTGCCGTCAAAACTGACTTCTCTTGCGTGAGAGTGTTACGACTCTAAGATAATCAGAATATGGAGGCTCGCAGAGGTCGACCGGCGAGATAATTTATACACCTGTTTACGATCGTTGCTGACAAGCATCCGGTTTAACTGGTTTCCTACATTAAGGCGACGAAACCAGCTCTATCAGTTAGTTTCTCATTATCATTGTTTGTTATTTAATCATGAATGTTTTTCAATTTAGAACGATGGATTCAATAAAAGTAAAATAATTACAGTTACATTATATCACATAACGCTTCTTCCATTCTCTTTAAGTTTCCAACTTAAATTGCAACAGATTAATTTTCTTAACAATATATGGTTGCACTAATTATTTTTAAATTATGCACACATATATGTGTGTGTGTGTGTGTGTGTGTGTGCGTGCGTGCGCGCGCGCGCGCGCGTATGTATATATAATTTATTTTTACGAAATATTCGTATATGCAACAAAGTTTGCAACGAAAATAAAAGTGAAAAATTTGTACAAATTATCTGTAGATAACTTGGGATAACAGCAGTTTATTAGACATTGATATACAGTGGATAATAAGGGCAATTAGGTGAGTAGGTGGTATTCAAACAACATTACGACGTGCCAATAAACAATCATCGTTAGCATACTCTTTCAACTTTCGTTTCTCGTTTACGTATCAACAGGGAGTTTTGTGCACACGCGTGTGAACATATATATATTTTTCTCTTTCTCTTTCTATATATATATGTATATATATATAAATGTATCTTTCTCTTTTTTCTTTCTCTCTCTCTCTCTCTCTCTCTCTCTCTTTCTTTTTACGTACAGTATACAAGGATAGCTTTCATCTCGATGATGTTTCGAGGCTTTCACACTAAACGCTAATCGTTACTCTCATCATTTGGAAGACATGGGACTTTGTTGTTGCTTGCCTTGCTCCATTATCAACTTAGATTAATAATTAACGATAACGATGAGGTCAAGGGCTTCCAAGGTCGGTACGATAAACCGTCAGTAAATGAATTTAATCGTATAAATGACGTTATATGACGATTTCCTATCTCGTTGACGCAATCAAAATGAGAGATTTATTTGTTTACATACATATGTATTTCTCGTCGATGTAGACTATCGAGAAAAGTTGAAATATATCAATAATTACTACGTGCAATATCGTAGTGCATTACGTGCAATGCAATGCTGTGCAGTAAACATTGTAAGAATTAAGGGAGTGCATAGCGTGCATGGTGCATGATTGTATTATATAGAAGTACAAATTATTTTTTCAGTGCTTCGGGCATGTGCATATTACTTGAAGATATGCTATGTGCATCTCTAAGAATTACTCTAAGAATACACTAGGAATTAAATATATAAAGCGTGTCTTTACGTGAAATAACGTTATATTTAATTCTATCTTTCTCTCTAGTCCCAATAGTAATACTCTAGTAATACTCAGACCAATAAACCGGCTTTTTATATACACGTCTTTCTTTTTTATTGTTCGTTATGTGAATTTTGATATGTTGAGCCGCTTAGGATAAATTACTGTACGTATCGTTTTAACAAATACAATTTCCGCGATATCCACAGTAACATTTGTGTTTTTAACTTGCATTTATATAAATGATATATTTTCTAATAAGATTTAAAGTGCTTTAACATATGATTATATTAATATTATCTCATTGTCGTATCTATCATCAATAACGTCAATAACATTTCCTAAAATTGTTTACGTCCGGACCTATAACGTGGAGTTCAACATATTAATTGACTCTACATGCAAATTATAAATAATTGGAAGTCTACAAGGACGAGCATACTTTCTGTACAAATATATATCCCTCTTTCCTTAAAAAGAAGGTCATTTACACGGGAACCAGTAAGACGCGTGTATTAGGAGAGTTATTCGTTTCTGATTAGCATTGATCGCTATGTCGGCAGTGCCAACAACTATGACTAAAAAAACTCGCAACGCCGATAGAATTACGAATAATAATTAACAATATCTCGATAGAGCCTCTTTGCAGGTATCGGTTTGCTGGTCAGATGAATCATTTAATTCATTTTCCTCTTTCGAAAAATACATTTTGTCCTCCCCCCTCCCCTTTGGCGCATAGTCATTACAGATGAATTGTGTGAACTCTGGATCAACAAATAGAAAATTTAGTCGCAGAAATATTTTCCGAATTAATGTTTATGATACATATTGTAAATTATTATATAATTGTTTTGCCTAGATTGTTTTAATCTTTACGTGACTGTATTATAAGATACAAACAGTTTTGAAATACAAATATTATTCCTATTTTTGCTTCAGATACATTACAAACGAAAGTTCACTCTTTTGTGAAAGTACAGAGAGATATACTTTAAAAAGAAGATAATGATTGTATTTTATCTCCAATAAATTATCACTTTATATATTACTTTATCACTTAATATCCAATTTTAATCGCCTCATCGATACAGAGTTCAACACAGTAACACACTTTATATTTTATATATTATATACGTTTCTTTATATAGAATTGACATCGCTCGCTATAATCCGTCAGCCAAGCGCCGTCATTTAAGTACGTATGATTAACATCTTTGGCATTAAGTTACATGTAACAGGACATATCGATTACTCTCTACTTCGATAATCACGCATTAGTTCAACCCCAATACTCTATAATTGCGGCTCCCCATTTCTAACGTGTTTGACTAAGTGTAACTTAAGCTAATTGCCACGACAGCACGGTAGTCGACGGAGAAAGAAATGCGTTAAATTACCAAAAATGTACATAAATACACTCAATTTCCCGTATAGTTACACCTAGATATTTTATGTTACTTACACGTTAAATACCGTTTTCTGTTACTCCGTACTGGCGAGTAAGTCGAAATCTATAGAGTCGTTCGGTTGTAAGTGTCGTCGAACAGATCGAAACGCTTGTCGTCGTTTGTAAATTTACCGTGTTCATAACGCATGTTATAGAATTGTTTTTGTGATGTAAAACAATTATGAAATACTGAGAAAAAGTATGTTGGATCGATACATAATTTAAAAAATTACAAGATTTATACGTCTCTCATAAAGAATTAAGATAAAATCTCTATGATATTGGAAATAATCACTGCATCAGTCCATATTGATGCAATTCTTATTTCCAACGGTATGTTATAACCATGTGTATAGTGCTTGAATGAAAAACATAGATACATCTCTAACAGAATCGACGAACTAAGTAACAACCGTTCGCACGAATACTTGAAAAAGCATGTACTTTCATGGGTTTGTGTTTTGTATTCTTAAAATCTCAACACTAAATATATATATATATATAATATATGCTTTGATATTTATATATTTATATACTTTTTCTGTATATATATCTATATATTAAATAGTACTCTCCGTTTTCAGTTAAAACTGTTCAACAGTAAATTATAATATACATATATTTGTATATAATGGGTGCAGTCCATTTCATAACGTTATCCTCGCAAACAATCGATAAATTATAAACACTGTCAATACCCCAACAAAATAATGCGCAGCATTAAGTCTATTTTCTATGATGTGAAACGTAATATTATTTATTATCTATTCACAATGCCACGTCGATAAAAATTTCTTTATTCCGTAACTATTGGCTGACGATTCGTTGTAGCTCATACAACGAGGACAATGCTTAAGCTCAAAGAGATTAGCCATAGCATACATTTTATGTCTTAGATACACTTCTACACCATTCGATCTGCTCTTTCATTTCTGTGTGTTATAGATAAACTATAAATTTTGATTAAATTGCAAATAAGAATCTTCCTATTTTAATGTGCATTTCATTAACAAATTTTTAGTAATTTTAAACAAGTGTTAAGCAATATTAAATGCTCATAATTATTCAACTATAATAAAATATATTTTAATATATTCAAGAGCACAATGTTAACTAAAATACTGATACATTTGATAAGTTGTTTATGCAACTTGATATCACTAAATATTTTAAAATGAATTTAATATATATTGTTTGAATTGGCACATTTGTGTTAAAATTAATTTGTTAAGCGTTATAAATTTTGAACACTCTTACTCTTCGTGTGATCCATGTTTCGAGATAAAATATTTAACTCGGATCTTTCATTTGGAAAGCAGATCTACATTATTATTGCTTCGGTTTATAAGAGATTAGTAGCTTTATTGCTCGCGTGCATATGCATCGAGCAGCGAAAAATAAGAAATTTGCATAGCTTACGGCCGGAAGCATCTCTAACTTTGTAACTTGACTCTTCGTTTCTTTCGGATATGCCGTGATATTTCGTTTAAATCTAGAAAACTTATGTCCTATGAACATTCCTTGACACTCAAGTTTCTCCTGCAAACTGGTTGCTAGATGAAGAAGCGTTTAGCTAAACATCAACCTTTCACCAAAACCAACACTGTCGTTTCCCGTCCTCAATTAGATACTTATGTGAAATTAAATTATTTTTATCATTCTAAACAACAATTATACTCTGTCGACTAATTTTAAATTTAGTGGAGTTTGCCATGGAACAATGAATGAACATTTATGGTCATTTATAATATGTCGAAAAATGCAATAAGAAATTTCCTACCAACTAACTCGATCAAAATTTAAATATTATAACAAGTCAATATCAAATCAATATTATCATATCGTTTGCCAGCACTTACAAGACATTCTTAGTCTGTTAATTAGCAAAACTTTTAAGCAAGCCAAATAATCCACGTCGGCAAAGATTAATATTACTTCTCGAAAAAAAAAAAAAAAATAGCAAGAATTGAATTAGCATGTATTGTAATAATGAGACCGCACTTATCTTTGCCTGTCTTATGCTCATATTTTTGGTTCCGAATTTTTTATCTGAGCTTCGAATCTTTTGTACACATCATTTAAGAGCGCGTCGTGAAATTTTCGACGTACCCAGTTGAATAATTACGTGACAGCGGTATGGTTTGGCCAACAGTGTATGTCAGTCATCTAATCGTATATCGTACGATTTATGTCTATGGACAAGTTTCTTACAAATCATGACCCAGTCGGTCCATTTCAGCCAGCAGAAAATCGACATCAGCTTCCGTCACGGCAGCACTGGAGATAATGTTTCTGAAGAAGTTGGGTCGTCGGTCGTCCGGCTGATAGCCAACCATTAGTGTACCAGCTTGCATCATGCGTCCTTTCAGAATTGGGCAAATCTGGAAAAGCACGAACGTTTCTCTTGTTTCAAAATCTCCACAAAAGATTTCTGAGGCTTGTCACATTATTATCAGACCTGCTTGTCATCATACTGTTATCAGACCTGCTTAGATTTTCGTTAAGAGAGTTGTAAGGAACAGTGTCGTATTTTCAGTGGCGTTTTAAAAGAACCACTTAAAAATGAAAAATAGCATGCTAATCCCGAAGAACACATATCAACTTTAGCTTTAAATATCTCCAATCTTTTTCTAATTGTATTATCAGTTAGATAATATTTCAATTTATCATTATATCACAATCGTCGACAATTGTCAGTGTTAACTACACATATATAGTGTTAGTTTTAATAAATTTCTAACAAACTCATTTTTCCTTACAGTCTCCTCAAACGTTTCTTGTGTTCTTGTATAAAATGTCTTATCACGCAAACGCGCACCTCGCCTAAGATCTTTATCTTCTCTGCGGTATGTGGCATGTTTCGCACGCGCGTAGGTAAGTACCAGAAGCAGACGTTCACTAATTCAGGCTCGAGAATTAAATAATACTTGTCGGACATTTGCTTGATCCTCCTAACCATGTACTCCGTCAGTTCCATCAGACGATCCATGTGCTTCTCGAAACCCTCTGTACCCTAATAATAAAAAATGACGAAGCATATTGTAGCGAAGATACAAATCTCTGTGGAAACGTGTATACATTGCTGAGAGAAATGGAAAGTCGATATTTAATGGGGAAATATACGGACAGCTTTTCGTAGCAATACGATGGGTTTTGTACCTTGGCGCGCCATTGCAGCCAAAGCTTGAAAATGTCATTATGACGTCCACATTGAATGACCTTATCGCCAGTGTCGTACCTCACATCGTATAGCTTGTCCGTCATGAACAGGTACTCCGCGGACATTTGGTTACAGCTGATCAGTAGGCCCTGCAAAATGAAAACGGCTCTCGCTTTCAAAACCGACGGGAGACGTGCGTACGTTTTTCCGATAATGGAGCATTTCCAGAATTGTTTCGCGTGATTTCCGATTGACAGGCGTTGGAGGAGGAAGAGGGCGAGTCTGTCCCGGTCGATACCGCGCTTCAACACATGCGCATATGGAGAGGAACTCAAGATATTGAATTTACAAAATGGTGGACGTACTAAACCGCTGCTGTGTTGCATTGCTGAATACCACTGCTGAACATCATTGTCTGAGATTATCAATTTCCAATTCGTTTCTCTATAATTTGATATCAGAAAATTCCTGTATGTATGTTTTTTAATTCACTTGATACTTATGCACTATTGAAAGTAAGAGAAAAGGCTCTTCGCGGATTAATTTCCACTGCCGTCAATTTTTATTGTTATTCTTGGCATTATGAAGAGTGAATACTCGATCACGCGTTATCCAGGCATTAGATAGAAATAAATCAACCTTTTCACACCAATACGAGACAGGACAACACTTGTGTCATGTACTTAGTCGTTTATGTATCTGCGCTGAGTATAACAATGCAATTGTCAATGTTAACGAAGCGTTCCTTGTATGCTACGCTTCAACGTCAACAACAACGCAGCCCGACAAAAGCACGGCGCGTTCTCCCCCGGATATCTCGCGGCAACCGGTGCACGGAATTTTAATATCCGAAGGGGAAGTTCGGAGTTAGCAATAACTGAGTCGTGGGGGGGATAAACCCTCTCCGACGGCGCGCTGTAGGCGGACGGCAACATATGTTATCTCTTAGTTTAATTAAATTCCTGTAGTGCCGAGCGCTCCGGCACGTAGGTCTACCCCTCGGAATGTGGCTAGTGTTGTGTCGTTGCCCTTGCGCGATGCAGGAATTTCAGTACGCCCGAGCACAGATAGAGGAATTCTCAAAAGTGCAACGTTTCGAATATGTCACGAATCCAATGTTGATATTCATTTGCGTATTTACTTTATGTTCTATTTATTTAAGAGTGAAACTCTTTTCACTTTCTTTTCTATTTACTTTCGAGTCTATTCTTCGTCAATGAAATCTCAGAGGAAGAAAGCTAAATAAAAACGTTAAAGTCCGAAGTATCTTTTACTTCGTAAAAGAGAAATCCTTCATAGTTGTGTTAAAATATTCACGCTTAAGCTTTATCGCGATTGATAATTACCTTTGTGAGTTATAATTTTTATTTATCTTAGTGGAAATATCATCTGGATATAATCGCATATAATAACATAACTTACGTCTTCCTTGAAGTGAATCGTGGAACATTGAAGCAGAGCTCCCATAAGTTTATGAGGATTCCATGTCACCGAATCAACCCTGTGAAGAATTATATGTTGTTGCAAATTCATCAAACTCAGTTTCGCTTTTTCTAGCGCACAATTTTTAATATTTTTAGCAAATAATAAAATGAAAGTTAAAGTATCTCAATTACTACTCTTATACTATTTTTGTAAAGCATCTTCCTAATTCTTTTTACACGCATATAAAATATATTTGTAGCAAAGCATATAGATTGCATATAGATTGTTTTAGAAAGAGGAGCTCTCCATTCGGTCTCTCGCCTTATCAGCAACCTGCCGAAGCGAGCCGTTCCAAGCTGACTAAAAAAAGCTAGCCAACCTCAGCTAGTCGTCAAACTCTTATCCACTCCCACGGGAACCAATAGGGGATAAAATATGAGTTATCTTCCCGCCGTGCCACAGAAGGTCTATCAATTTGAGAGCAGAGCTATTAATATAGCCCTGGGACCGGATTTAACCCCCTGATCCTCTGGGACCCACTACGACGGTAAAACTTCTAACCCTTCTTAATTCTTGAAGAAGTATTGTCAAATGTAAGAATCTACCTTCGCATTCTTTGATGATTTGACAAATTTGCGGTATACTTTAAATATTTGACAAGATTTATGGATGAAGTTATTAGATTTATTATTAAAAGCTTCAGATATTCTTTTATGCGTGCGGCGTGCGAGAAAAAGAGAGAGAGAGAGAGAGAGAAAAAGAAAAAAGAAAGATTTTCCTATTATTATGAAACTTGACTTTTTAAATATACACATCGCATGCTGTAGATATGATAGATGTTTGATACGTGGCAAATGACATGTTTATCGGGACACTGGTTCCCGCACGTGGGTTGAGTGCCCTGTGGATGATACGAGGGTACTCGAAGCACCCTTGAAGCACGATTTGTGTCGCCAGCAGACATTCTACATTATTCACTCGTGTGCATCCTCTTCGATGTTGCGGATCAACATACTTCTATTCGTTTAGTTCCGAAGGATTTTACGTTATGTTTTCTTTTTCTTTTTATTTGGCTACGTTCAATTCATATTTTTATCAATTTACTAAATTTATTAAATTCTCATTGAGTTACATCAAATTATACTTTAGTTTTTCTAGTTTTATCTTTATTCTTTATTATATATCAAACACTATATTATTTATAACATTTATGCTTATTAAACTTTCCAATATAATGATATACGAGACAAATAAAATAATAGATTTTATTACACATTATAAATTTAAATGTACGCAAAATAATCCGTTGAAAAAAAATTTGCACGTACTTATTTAGTTACGAAGTATATCGTCTTTTGTAATAAACTAATAAAAAAATAAAATTATACTTTAAGACATTATGTATCACACTTTATATGTTTCGAAATCGCCGTGGACTTTTGCAGCAAATTTACAAGTAATAATTTAATAAACAAGTTAAAAATATTCCTCGTATATTCAGGTCATACTTAAGAAGCATGTATAAAGCTCGAATGATTAATGCGATTCACAGCTGGAGCTGTGTTACGCGTGCGACACCCTTCTATTCACTTTTAAATTCATCCGAGGTGCCAGCCCCAAAAGCCGCGCAATATATATTACAGGGGATGCTAATTACCCGCACCCTCAAGCACGATGTGCGTATAGGCTCTGTGCGGAAGTTTTCTGTTCGACAGTGCGAACGTCACGCATCTGAGTCAGTAATGATCAAAGTAAAATGTTAACAGAAGTTAATCTTCAGTTAGTTACAGTATAGTTTTATAAAATATCAAAAATATCAAATAATAATAAATACAAGAAACAAAATAAATTACAGTGTATAAAAATGTTATTGTCTTGTAGCATAGATTAATGAAATAATAAAAAATGCATAAAAGTAGATAACACGATTCTTAAGATGTTAATTAAAGTTTTTTTTTTAATTATAAGAAAAATCTGATGAATACTTTCGTGTTCAAGAAGGTAGAAGTCTTCTAAAAGATTAATTACGCTGTAGAAACTTACGGTACTTTAATGCATCACTGCGTTGAAGTCCAATTCACGAAATTGTCAAAGTTAAGCAAATAGTCCGATTTTTATTCTTCAGGTTTGAAACGTGTATTCCGAACTTTGTGTAACTCGAATTTTGCGTACAGTTTTGCCCAGCTTACCCTTTCTAGCGCGATCTTTTCGTCCGAGGAGGTAAAATCACGGCGTTCTTTCTCGATTCTATGCAATCCAGGGCGCAGATAGTCAGGGGACAGGGAGGAAAGAGGACCGGCCAGAGAATGAGGGAAGCAGTTCCCTTTTGTACGAGTTTAATCCAGCATTGTCAAGGCACCGACTTTTATTTCAGTCTCGCCAAGGAAGGCACAGTGGCACGCGGCGCGTCGATATAAGAGGAGAGTTCTGTTCTGCAAATGTGCTCCAGGGAACTGATCCAGCTGTTGCTTGTGCGTCGGATCTTTCTCTGCGCGTCGTTCGTTTGCCATTTTAATCAAGACTTCCAGGAAGGAAGTTCCCGTCGCGGTACAGTCCATGTAGAAAAATTGCGGACGCACATTCTAATTTATATCGGCGTCGTAGCAAAAATAAATCCTACACAATTGTGTTTAATAGTAGATTTTAAATATTTGTGACAAAAGTTTGTATTTAGTAGCAATTTCGCGGATCACGAATAAGTGGCACGCGCTTCATCAATTCTAACGAGAGATAAAGACCAGAAGTACAAATTAAAGGTATGCTATTATTCTTAAACGGTAGAAAGATACGCCGCTTATTAATATTTCTCGAAATACTGTGGATTAGTAGACAAAATGCTATCATTCTCTTTTAAATTATTCCCGAGAGACTCCTAGTACCGCTTTTCAGGTCAGGGACTGTCTGTCATCAAATCGGGGGAGCAGATGCGCCTGGATGCAAATCGTGGATTAATCTCGCCAACCCCATGTGTACCTCGTGCGTACCCCTGACCCTAACACAGTCTGAAAAGCTCCGTCGGGTTCACGTCAGTGGAATCCTATACTTTTTCACCATTTCCAGCATTGCATCTTTCTCTCTCTCTCTCTCTTTGCCAAGAGTATTTTATGTATATGCAATGTAGAGATATATATTTTTCATTGTTTTTCTTAGAGATTGCCGAAATTTCCCGGATCGTCGAGTTTATTGTTAATGCAAGAGATCATTCGGGCACAATCTGACGCCAGCCCCTTGTAGCATTCTAATCGCGGGATATGCGAGCAATACATTACGGGATGACGCCCTTCGACTATTCTCATGTAAAATCATTTTCACCGCCCAACGTTCGAACTGCAGTTACGTCAAGAGGAACGTATCGATTTTATCCGCGACGCGCATCGGGTCAGAAGCGTTTTTCAAGTAAGTCCATAATAACTAAGCCCAACTAAGCTCCAATAAACTATAAAATACGTGGACTTAGTCGCCCCTACGTCGAGCATATGCACGTGATACTCAGTCAGAGACTAAAATCAATAAGACGGCATACAACGCAGTGGCATGTAAAAGTGTAATAAAAACAATTATTACTTGATATTTATAACACGCGCGTACACACACACACACACACAAACGAGAAAGAAGAAAGATTAAAATAAAGTTCAATATTTATATCAACACTCACCGTTCGATGCCAGTCAGTCTCGGATGCCTATACTTTCTCGACAGAAGCAGTCCACCACCCCAAGCCGCCTGGAACAAAAATGGATATAACATAAAGTATAAAACTCGATGATAGAATGCGAGAAATTAACTTGAACTACAAGTAAGTAAGCGAAATGCGAGATTCCGTTAAGCACTTCTCAATCTCTGACTTATAGATCCTGTGTTTTGCGAGTTTCCCGGCAACTCACCCGTGAATGTCGCACTCTAATGAAACTTCTGCCGCTTCCCACATTTATTATTTACGTTAAGGCTCTTACGCGTTTGGCATTTACAGTTTAAATTGCGTCCAGACGAGTCTGATTGCATAAGCGCATCTGACTTGATATAGCTTTTACTACTCAAGTGAGCATCTTTAAAGCTATACATTCGCTTTCTCAATTATTAACTAATATATTGTATAATGTACATATATAATGGAAGATAGGTAATATTTCCATCTACCTATCACTATTGTTTTGATTGTCATACTAAGGTACTATTAACTCCTTAAGTGTACGAAAAAGTTTCATACATTATCACACAGTTTAAATCACCACTGAAGAGATTAAGTAAAATTAAAAATATATCTTCCACTTATTGGAATGAAATATAAGATAAATATAAGTATTTAAAGATCCTTTTAAAAAAGAGAAAAAGAGAGAAAAAAGAAAAACGTTACTCACGTCAACATGCAACCAGAGTCTGTACTTTTGACAGATATCAGCTATTTCTGGGATCGGATCAAATGCACCAATAACTGTCGTTCCCGCCGTGGCGTTCACGAAGAACGGTATGTGACCTCTGGCCTTGCGCTCCAGAATCAGTTCTTCCAACTTCGATGGAATGATGCGACCGCGCTCATCGCTAGGCACCATCACGCAGTTATCCGTTCCGAGGCCGCAAACGGAAGCGCATGATTTCACAGAGTAATGGCACTGTAGGCACATTAACAACCTACATTGATCGCAAACAACCTAACTATTTAGAAAATTCACTTGGACAACTCTTTGGTTCTCGAAACTCTTTGGTTCTTCGTCGAAAGAAAATTTATAAATTTATTGTTTACCTGATCGGACGTAAACATAACGAGCTGTCCTCCGACGGCAGAGAGTCCTTTCTCTTTGTACGTTGGAAACATCTTGTGTCTGGCAGCAAGAAAAGCGTAAAGGTTGCTGATAGATCCTCCAGGAGCGAGAATAGAATCGCCGCCATTCCAACCTATGAGCTCGCGCATTTTTTGCAGGACAACATGTTCCATCAAAATAAATACGGGAGCGATTTCATAGGTAAACATGTTCGTGTTCGCAGTCGCAGTTAGCCATTCGCCAGCCATGGATACTAAATCAAGACCGCATGATAGTTGATTGAAGAAACGAGGATGTCCTGGAAACATAGAAAAGGAAAAGGAATTGTGCATTTTACACAATTTCTGATTCGACAATTTCGCGGGAATGGATATCCCTGTTATGCGAGTTGCTACAAACCAAGAGTCAACCAAAAATTAATTACTACCCCACTGATAAATCATCCTGCTAGTCGTGTCGTTGAAAATTAATGCAGTGATTGTTGACAAGTGGCTCTCTTAATAGTAAAAGTAATTAATAACGCTGACGTGGCACGTGTTCCAGTGTTATCGTGCTACACGCGGTACCGTCTAGTGTGTAGATTGAAGGCTCGCCGAAGGAAAGGCGGCAAGAGAGCTTTAAGCTCTTCACGAGTATGTTGTCATCCGCTCGGCTGAACATCGCGCGAGGATCAAACCTAATGCTTCTGTTCGATGGGAGTCTGGCCTTCTGATGCAACTAGGGGAGCAAGTATTTTACTTTCTCACTCTCTTCCTGACGTAAATGCGTCAGCTTTTCACTCTCCTATTTATATTACGAATTAAAAAAGATTTTCTAATTATTTTGCTAGAGAAAAAATAAATAACGGCGTATAATTCCATCGTAACACAATAATAGTTTAATTTGCTAACAAGAGAATGTTTATGAATGAAGAAAATTTGAATGAAGAGAATGAAGAAAATTTGGGGTAGGCGTATCAAATGTAAAGTAAGAAAAATGACCATTGGAATTTGTAGGATTATTTTCCCATGTATCTATCTTCAAACAATCAATAAGACAGACATCATATAGCCGATCCCTACTAGCACTATCAATTTTAGGATAGCGCAAATCCTTTGATCCTTGGAATATGATGGATTTACTCTATTGAATATCCGGTATCGAAAGACTTTGACCCTCTTGTGTGTTCAATAATCTTATGTGCCCTCGCAAAACGAGACGCTGATATGGCAGAAGAAATTCTATAGAAATAAAATAAAATGGAACATTTTTTGAATTCAGAAACAATAATTGCAATTATTTTACAGATATGTTAAATAGAGAATATATACAAATATATAACGAACAGAATATTTCGTTATTAATAATATTATTTTCAGCGTAACACGACAATGCCGTTGTTAGGTGAAACATGCCATGTGTCTATTCGACGGTGGATGCGTTTTAATCTTCTGGCATTACGTAGTGATTGACACATAGCACCGATCTCCGCAAGGTACGGACATCCCCTTCACTGACGCTTACCCCGAGCCTGGGATTTACCGCGTGGCAAAGTCGAACCGACGTTAAAGGCCTGGAAGGATAATCTCCGATTTTAGTCGGAGGATTCACGAGTGCGGACCGCGTGTTTCCATTAAAGGGATTCCATTAATGGAAAACAATTGTATAGTTAAGTAAAGTGGCGATAAGGTATTCTTAAGCAAGAATTTTCCTCAATGTCATTAAAAATTTTGCATGATATCGCTTTGTTCAACAAATATGTTTACCATCAAGTAAATATACCTGTAAGCAAAATCCAATATTCGTTTATTTCACGAGATTTCTTTTGTTATTGAGTGCGATCTATGAGTGCGATCAATTAGATGCTGCAAATGTTTTGAAGCGCCATATAGACTAATCTGGTTTTTCTTTAAGAGTTTCAAACGTCTTTGCAACGTCTAATGAATCGTATCCTACACGGAAAAAACAATTCTGTTAGTGCAACCGAATTTTCAGTTGCTCAGGGATCAGACGA
Source organism: Odontomachus brunneus (assembly GCF_010583005.1). NCBI lineage: Eukaryota > Metazoa > Arthropoda > Insecta > Hymenoptera > Formicidae > Odontomachus > Odontomachus brunneus. The sequence goes on from NW_022639565.1 coordinate 32,761, forward strand.
AAACTCGGCTGTAGGAACAGAACAATTCCTTTATGAGACTTCTGTATAGTCAATTGTTCTCAGTTGCCTCAACAGAGTTCTAATATCGTTGAATCTTCAGACGAATTTACGGTTGCGACAACAGAAATATTAGTTTTCATAACAGAGATATCGGTTCTGATCACCTAATTTTTAGTTGGTTTCTATTTGGTTGCACCAACTGAAATTTTGTTGCGTGTATATTTGATACACGTATAGTCAATTGTTCTCAGTTGTCTCAACAGAGTTCTAATATCGTTGAATCTTCAGACGAATTTACGGTTGCGACAACAGAAATATTAGTTTTCATAACAGAGATATCGGTTCTGATCACCTAATTTTTAGTTGGTTTCTATTTGGTTGCACCAACTGAAATTTTGTTGCGTGTATATTTGATACAAATGCATTACAAATTCCCATTTTTTAACTATATTTATGAAGATTTCGACTGTTTTGCTAATATTTCAGAATCGCTACATGAATCATCTTGTAAGCGCGAATATCAATGGTACGACGTGAAAACCACCCCAAACGCGATATCAGACGGTGGCATTTGAGCCGTTTGTCGTACTGTTATTCGCAATTATCTCGGTCCGTGGATCGTGGCACGCGTCCGGTTTAGGGGTGTGCAAGAAGACGATTTTCTCTCCTCTTTCAGCCTGACAGGCGACGGGGCCACGTTTCGCCTAAGAGTGGAGAGCGGGGTTCGATGGTCCGAAGCGCCCGCATTTTGCGCGTCACACGCGTCGCTGCTCGACTAGATTGTTTGCAGAGGCTCTCAAACGCTGCAGACGCGTATCATCCAGGAAAAACAAACACATGCAGCCAACTGGTGCGAGATAAGCTGCTTTGCATTATGCAGATTCGTGTCGCGAGTTTACAATCACATAAGCATTCTTGGCATTCTCACGTGGAAGTGGCACACCCAGTTTACCAGTCTCATTTGTGTTATTACCTTGTATTTACTAGTCCTTCTTCTCATTTTCAATTTCCATCTAATGTGCAATTCTTGAGTATATGTAGGAATACATTATAGATGTGAGAAATAGAGATGAGGAAAATAAACTCACTTCTAGAGTCTGAGATCAGTTGATCAGCGATATAGATTCAAAAGGACGTTGATTTTAAAGAGTTCTTCGGAAATTCTAAATATTTTTTTAACAGCGTTTCATCGGTGAAAAGGATAACTATATAATTAAAATGTTGAGAGATATAAGTAGGGTAAATTATACTCTTGTTATATATATATATATATATATATATATATATATATATATATATATAAACTATTTCTAGACAATATTCCGATATTTAACTGCGACACGGCAAATGATCTGTCTCAATCGCCCAGACGTTCTTCATGGTGAATACGCGATCCAGAGAATCATTTTCCGACTAATTTGCTCCTTTCCCCACGAGATCGGTAGAAAGAGAAAACGCGAGGAGAACCTGTTTCGAGCAGACTACGGTGATATATTATGGGGTTCAGGATTTGTATGGAGCGAAGTGTGTAACTCAGGCTTAACATTAATGCGGAGTGATCAATCATACCGTTCATAAGGAAGGAAACATTGCGTCTGGCATTGCTATTATATTTTACTTCCATAAAGAATCTTCAAAAATATCGTATAATAATATATTGCTTTTATATCGTCTGCTTTAAGATGTAACCGGTATTAATATATCACTAATAAAACATAAAAATATTAACTTCACATAATAGGAAACACGTGACATGACTTATTTGATTATTATTATTAATCAATATCGTTTGATAATATGAATTTCATAGAATTGTTTCATCAAATGATAGCCAGGCTATGGCGAACGGAATCGAAAGTAATTTTTATCTCAACAAACGAATGAATTTGGTTCTGATGTCTAGTATGTTCGATTCTTTTCAACGAAAACTATCATCGCTCGAATACCATCCATGTGATAGAACGGCGATGTTTATCGCACTTCGTGACGAACCGATTTATCGTATGTATACGTGCATTCCACGACGAAACTATCGATACCAATTTAAATTCCTCCAATGCTGCACCCTACACTCTCGCGCGCCAGAGCTTCGCAAAATGCTGCAGCCCCTATTTCGCGTAGTATACCACCCTCTGTAGTCGGGTTTTACTCCCTATTTACTGTTTCCCCTCGACCCTACTGACGAAAAATCGCGTAGAAATGGCTCTTAATTACACCGATCCTATTGAATTCGCCACTCCGCGCAGCAGTACCGCGTGCAATAACGCCGCATTGTTGTTTCTCTCTTTTTATTATTATAGTCGCACTTATACACGCAATATATGGCTCGAGATTTGTCTTAAATCAGTAACAAAAGAAGTCATAATGATTATTTCAATAATCAACGAATACTGTGAAGCAAAAGTTTCGTATAATTTTATGATGTTTTATTTATATATGAAGAGTGAATAAAAGGTAAACTCTACAATTTTGAAGTTACGTAATAATAAAAGCGCTGAATGACAGTAATAGATTATCCCCAACATCACGAGTAGCATTTGGCGCGTAAATATAATCGTATGACGTGAAGTGTGCAGCATTCGGTGTGTGATTCTAATGCGCGTTCCTTTTTGATCAACGAGAATTTCGATATGTCGCAGATTGTACAAGTCGCGTTTGTGTAAGTTTTCTGGGTCACGGTAAGTAGAGAGTAAGCCTTTGTATCTGGGATTGCCCGCGAAGTTATAATGCTAAATGTTGTCATTTTTGGTTAGGTTTGTCACTTGCAGTGAATATTGACTTAATATATACATATGATTATAGGATATGTATGATCAACCATATTATTAAAATGAAGCTCAAAATCAAAATCAAGATTAAAATTTTTCTTGCATTAAATGTCTGATATGTATGTTCATGAAAATTACTTTGTAATTTTTAGTTTTATTTATAATACTTTTTATTGTTTTTAATTATTTTAAAATATTAATTTTAAAAATACTAAAATTAATATTTTTTTACAATTATACTTTATAATTTTTTTATTTCTCAGAATATTTTTATTATATTAAAGCTATTTCACTCCTCGTTAAATTGATCAAAATCTCGATAACATTGTTTCATCAGATATATAAGCAAAAAATATAATCTTATTTTTAGCGGAATCCTCATATAAGGCCTCAGGAAGATTTTTCTAAAATCAAAAGAAAAATATTCTAAGCAAAATATTTGTTTTAAAGTTAGAGAAATTTTGTTTTTCATCTACAGCATAAGTCTTGTTTTTAATAGAAATTTCTTGTAATAATAAAGGTAAAAATACCCTCTTTTCCTCAAGTAAATATATTTCTTTTAATTCAAAAGGATACTACAATACTAGAAGGATAGAAGAATACTGGAACATCTAACGATTCCGATTAATAGTTTATTTTTTATTAGAAGAGGAGTACTATTTTTAATTTTTTACTTAAAATATGGGATTACAGGAAATAGCATCTTGCAACTAGAGTTTATTTTTTGAATATTAGAATATTTTCTTTTTTTAGTTTTACGGAAGAATCCTCTTGAAGCTATATATAAGAGGATTTCCGCTAAGGATAAGATTATATCTTTATTTGTTTAAATGCATTATTGTCGGTATCTACTAACAAACTTTTTTCCATCACCATTCTCCCTACCGTTATCGATATCTCTCATGTATCTGATAACACCTTTCGAAGAGTAACTTTTATATCGGCACATATCGTTTGATATTCTTCAAGAACGGGACAGCTTCCTGTAGCCAAGGGTAGACTAAAGCGCGATATGCGAAGGGCTCTCGAATCTTGCGGTATATAATCTAATAACGAGTTTTTGTCAGCACGTATCGTGCACGCGCCCTTCGATACCGCTAGGGGATGATCACCCGCCCCTCACTTCCTTTTACATGAATTGCAGACAGGCCGGATTCCTAGCCTAAGTTTGGTTAGGTCTCCTCCATTGTGCATTACCATCCATTCAGCCCAGTAATCGAATCCTACCGAGATAGCAAACTTTCGCGCGCCGAGGGAGATTTGTGGTTGACTTTTGGTATTTTGCGGAGCCTCTACATCACAACGCAGTAATTTCAACGGACTGAAATTGTTGCTGCATTTCTGCGAACTGAGGCTCACTCTGTTGTAACAGACGTATTTGCTTCTCATGCTTTATCAAAATAAAATATCTAAAGAACGCGAGGGTTTTATCGAATCCTTCTTTGTAATCCATAAAATTTATGAAAAGGGACTTACAAATTTAATTAAAAAATAGAAACGGTAGAAACGGAAAACAATTCAATAAGTATATTGTTAAACAATAAATGTATAGTTATTTATTGTTTAAGAAAAATTAATTTACTCCTTTATATGATTATTCTCAAATTTAAGTGATCGATAAATTCGCACATTTGATGATTGAAGATTAAATGTAAAATCTTATGTCACTTATTCATGTAGTTTTTAAAACGGACGGTGGAAATGTAAGAGTAATGAACGAGAAGCAGCATCAAGTTAGGGTAAAGATGTTCTATCATTTCCGTAGTGCGCGACATAAAAATATGACGCAGAAATATCTCAGTTTTTTAGTTACTGTCCACCCCTCGTCTATTTATTACAGGCACGACGCTAGGGTGTTTCTTTCGAGTGTTAACCGACGGCCGTCGGGCTTCGTTACTAGTGTCTGTCGTTGCCTTATCTTCGCCCCTGCGTGCGCGTATGCTAAATTGAATATGAAATTATGTGGCTTATCGCCCTCGTGGATAGGCACGTGCGATAGCGCGGTGTTAAAATGCTCTTCCTGACAGGGGTGCCTGCACTTTTGCAGTATTTTTTGGCCTATTATCTCCGGCGGCGGCAGATCTATTATGCGCACTTTGAAATAATTTTAACGTATTCTTATGGTAAAAAATAATCCTCAGAAGTTAATCCCTTCTGACGTGAGATAAATATAAGGTTGCGTAAAATAACAGAAACTATTTATCTTTTCTCTTCGAAATTGTTGTTCCTCACATCACTATTAACTGTAACGCATATACGTTCGAGTTAACTTTCGTAGATTTGTTGAGAGCTGGTTCTTACTCGTAGACACAATTGAATATTGATTAAGAGATATTCGAGAGAGATGCTTGATTAAAGTCGCATAGTATGCATATAACACAAAACAAGAGGAATGTGTACTTACCGGTTTTCACCTGATACTTCAAAGTCATTGAACAATCCAATAAAAGCTGTTGAAGAGTCAACCCGGTGTCGGGAATCTCCAGATCCAACAGCCGCATCATGTCAGCAGGATGATGAAAATCGAGGATCTTCGCATTTCTATCGTTCGTTGATTTGACGAAATCCAATAAGATGTCCACCACTTTCATCAGGAACTCTCTAGTAGCAGGATAGCCTTCTACATTATGTGGCAGGATGTCTGCGAACAAAGTGAAAAATTGCAAATGCGAATCTTATGTCCTCATTTATCTATCAGATGACGCAATGATCATCGGTGTGAAAAAATAATTGCAGATATTACATGATTATAAATTATATATAGATCTCAAAGTTTCAAAAATACTGAAAGTATGAATATCGATGCCGTTCGTACGGTTCAAACTCGTGTACTTTATAAGAAAACAAATAGAGTGCAATAATACTTGTGCAATATGATGCAATGGCTACGATAACTCTCTAATTGTTGGAATCAAGTGAAATCTCTTCTACTACAATGATAACGATCGGTACCGTGTTGATAAGATTCCTTACGGCTGCCGTTCCGTCGCTCGACCTACCATCATGATTTTGACATCGTCCTCGGAGATAACGCGCAATTAGAATGATTTCACCTCATCAAACAATTGAAAGTATAGACCTATATTGACACACTCTCACTTGTTTGGTGGGATGACACCATCTTATCCATGTTCTTCCTTCTTCTTTTATACCCAGTAAGTTTGTGATTATTGTTATTTTGCGTTTGACATTAGTATGATGGAATACAATTCTCTGTTTTATAACAATCATGCAACATGCAATATGCGGCCTGTTAACAACACGTTAATTTGAATTTAATGCTTAGTAATAACATATATATATATATATATATATATATATATATATATATATATATATATGATATGATAAAATTAAAATTATCTTCATGCTTTAAATTTGCTAAATTTGTAAAAATAAGCAAATAATGTGGAAATTGCATAATATCGAAATATATAATCTTTATATACAATATTTTACACGTTATTTACGTAAATTTATCTTGAAAATATGTCGGCGTTGAAATTTCCCCGAATAATATATTGGTTGAATTATGGAGTCATACAGACGCCAAACAATGAAGACAGAACGAAGTCGTTGCAGTGGGACATTTCAATGTGCTCGTGGTAAATCCTCGGTAAATTGAACTGTCCTTCTATCGCGGAGCAACCATAAAGTATTCCATGGAGTAAACCACCCCCTCGTTCCCCATTGCATTAAGGTGATCCCATGGATAAACAGCCCAGCTACTATGAGACTTTGCTTTCAAATTATTATTTAGCATTTCAAGGCGATGATACAGGCCGCGTTCTTTAAAAGAATATAAAATTGTCTTTTCGCTTTTTCTCTTAACATTGCAATTGTGACGTACTATAATCTTTACATGTTGACAACGCGGAGAAGAAGAGACATCGATGTTAATTACAAATCTGTAAGTCACGTTCACATAATGTTATAACTCGTTAATTTGTTATTAATCAAATAAATAATTTTATTAAAAGATGTGGTGTGCAAATTGCAATTTTGAAGTATGAGCTGTCGTTCCTTTTAAAGCGGAACTTCTCTCTTTAAGCGATAGAAGTATTTTTTCAATAATCAGCAGAGTGCTGAATAAAAACCAAGCGGAGAAAGAGGGGTGTCCACAAACTTATGGTGAATCGTCTTGAGCCTATGGTTAGACAAGGGAAATCCCTGGCTTCCAGCGGTCGGATCCAGCTAATCCTCTACCATCAATCTAATGTCCGAAGACCTCCGCTTTTTTCTCGAGCTTTATAGTACTTTTCAAGGTACAAACAAGCTCGGGGAGCTCTGTCATTCAAGATTTCATTATACTGGAATGACTATTATCTAATTGGCGTCTGTTTTACGTGCTAATTATTCTCTTTCATAACAATAAAGTGTAATTAGCTTATGCTAATATTTTTATTTGAATGTTTAAACGCAACAACAATAATATATGTAACTATGTTTGTGAAATTTACTATTTCGCAGATTTGACTAAGTTTATGACCAAGCTCGGACTTAATATGTCTACCGTGTCTATAGTCATCTGGCACCAGATGCGATCTGGACCCTCGCATTTCGACTTTAATCAAAGCGCCTTCAGGGGGCTGTTACACGTGGCAATTAGTCACGTCGATTTATAACGTGGATTACGACGTTAATTTATAGTAATACAGCAGATTTTACGCTGCAACGCATCCTCAAGTAAAATTCCCAGGAGTGTTCGCGCGTGATTTACGATATTGCTGATTGTTCCGTGAAAAAATCATCCTTCGGGATAAGGATAAATCGAAATATTCAAAATTCCATAAGCGGCACGCGCGTGTCGTTATCGCTCGCTGACACTTCCCGACAGACGAAGACGACAAACCCTTCCGCATCCCTGCGGCGTGTAATCTGTCCTCAACCACTCGGCGTCTACCAGGTCTCTTTGGAACAATTCTAAATCCTCTATTATTATGCACCCTTCCGAGTCACAAGCCTCGTGAAATCAGGACAATATTGTGACTCCTGAGTCTGCTGTTGAAAGTCAACCCTATACTCGCGTGGTGCAAAATTTATCGGTGACGTAATTTGTTCTTCTTGAAATTCTTGAATGCCAAATATTGCGCGCACGCGTGACAGCATTGAAATCAATATCATTAATTTACTAAGTTATATAGATTATAGATAATATAGAAACAAATAAAGCGATATTCATGCAGCATCTATGTAGGATACTTCTAATAATTTCTACTCGTTCTTCTAAAACTTCTTTATTTGACAGATTGAGAGAGAACGATTCTTCATCTCAGGTTACACGTCACGAAGAAAAGGATATCTCTCCTTTACGCTAGTTTATATTAATTTCATAACAAAGACTCTTCTCCAATGTCATATCAGTGATATATCGCATGATTGTACGCTCGCTGTCCTTAGAGGAAGCCCAACATAAATGTCATGAACAGACAATAACGGAATGAAAAAGAGGCGACGGAACAACAGGAATAACAGTCAGAGAAGAATATAAATCAAGAAGTACTATGTCACAGAATATAATTTAAGAAATACTATGTCAAAGAATATAATTTAAGAAGTACTATATGTCAATTCCCTTCACATATCTTTATTAAGCGTGTTTGCGCAACGTTTGTCTTCCTCTGTTTCGGATTCATGCAATATTCTAATAAAAATTGACTACAGGCTCTTGCTACAGGCGAAAGGTTTTACACGATCACTCACCCGAATACTTCAGGTTGCAATGCTCCTTGGAGAGCGAATAGTTGTTTTCGGAGCTCATTAGTCTGGTAGGTGAGTGCGTTCGTGCGAAATTCTGAAATCCAAAGCAAGAGGACCCTTTCTCTTTAAGTTGCACCTTGCACTTACGTAACATTTACATTAGTTAGACCGACCCTTGCAGCAGCAAATAATAAACGGGATAAAAGTAATTTCCGTTAGAACATCTGTGTGTGAGAACCAAAGTATATGACCAATCTGTTTCACCTGCACAAGCTAGCCGTATTAATTATCATAATAAATATCGATTATCGCTTGTGTGCCAGGGATCAAGAAACTAACTGCATCGGCCTAAGGATCACTAAATGAACAGACGTGATGAATGACGTGCAAATGCGGATGCCTTACATATAAGTATTCCTTGATTGCTGTTATTTTAGTGCCGATCATTTGCACATTGTCCATGTCTCTGCTTGTGTCCCTCGCCTCAACAGTCCCTACAACAGTCAACAACAGATTCCGCTTCAGTCACGACGTACTGCGGTGCCGATCCTCGGCGAGTTACAGCGGGATTGCGAAATTGTTAAGCGAAATGTACCGCCGTGGCAGCACGATAGGCCGAGCGACCGAAGAAACATGGACAGAGAGCAGTTCGTCGTTTTGGTTTTCTTTCTTTATAATTCCTCACACATTAAGCTTTAACATTCTTACGATTATGTCGTATTGCAAATTCCAAACAAGAATTACATAATTACAATTCACTATTTTATTCCTATTTTATTCCTCTCTTGATGAAATATTTTGATTGAATATGGAACTTGACAATTTTTGTGTTAATCGACATAATATTCTTTGAAATATCGAAAAATCGGATCGCTTTGCTCTCTGAGCCAATCGAGCGGTTCTGGGAGCATAAGAAGTAAACCGAAGAAAATCCAAGACATCCACGAATCATTTTACACAGCATTAGAACGTGCAATAGAAAATATTGAAGAGAGATTATAAGAGAGGTAAAATGCTATGAAAAAACATGCACGTCTAATGAATGTATTCGAAGGAAAAGTATATAGGTTGGATGGTGAGATGTATTCTTATATGATACTCTGTTTTTTCTGATCAATCAGAAAAAATTTCTCATTAAAAGCTTTTCTCCTTAGAATAGAACATAACTTGCATAAATAATTTATTTTGAGATTTGGCAGAATTTAATGAGAACAATATCATACAGCACATGTCAAATGTCCAAAATACATCCTAAAGATATCCCAGAGATATTAAACATCTCTGCGATGTCTTTAGAATATATTTTAAACATTTGTGCCGTATGGGATAAAATTTGTGGATTCTTTTTTTTTTAAATTAGTGGAACTTTATTTCGTGTTTTGATCTTTTTCCATGTCTTTTTTAAATCTTTGATACATCAGAATTCAGCCAATAAGCTTTCTTATTGGTCAGACGTAGCAGTATGTTCAGCTTATACACGCGTGTAGGGATTTCGGGCATTTTTTAAGGACTCGTGGTCGACAGCGAGTGATTATTGTTATTATTCGAATTCAGCAAGCATTTGGCTTATAAACACTCTTCGGATTTAGCGAACGTTTGGCAGCAGCTGAGTATAAATCACTCTAGATTCAGTGAGCGCTTAGCGACGGATGACTACAATCGCATCCTTCTCTCGCACCGAAAACGATGGTTAAATTAACGTTGGTTAAGTTAACGTTTATTGATATAACAGTTTTATATTTCATATATATTCCTCTTTTTTGAAGTCGATTTAATCTTTATTCTCTCTATTTGTGAGGAGATTCTTATAACAATAAATGAACAATTCCTTCCAGTCCTTGCTGTTCAGATAAAAGATGAAGATTATTACATGTTGAAGAAAATGATTTACGCCATGTATGTGTGTGTGTGTGTGTGTGTGTATGAAGTGTGTAAAGTAGAAATATAATATTTTAATCAGACAAAAAGTTGCGATGTTGTAAGCTGCTAATATGATAAGTATAATAGAACTAACTAAGCCTTAAGCTACTTATATGAAGATATATAGCTTCAGCCTGATCATGCCAGAAAAAAAAATTAAAATCACGAGGTCGGCCTTAAACATGGAGGTTTCCAACTTTGATCGTTTTGCCCCTATAAGAATCATATAATAAAACGATATTTAACTATACACCTTAATGTCTTGAGTTTGCAATTTCGCAGCTTTTATTTGCTTCTTACTTTCCCTTTTATCATACAAAGAAACATTACAAAAGTTTTAAGCACATATCCCAATTTTACTACTGATCGACTCACTTTGATCCCAATAGTCCCTTTAAGAGGGCATTTACTCTTCTCAACTGTTTCCCGATCTACTCAATATCTTCTAATTCCAATCTAGCAATATACATTACGAGTTTTATTGAAAAACACAGAAAGACATCATCGTGTTTTAAACTAAAAAGAGATAAACTGTCTACTGATACAAAATTCACCGTACTCACTTAATTCGCTTCTCCGGGTCTTCTTCGCGGCCGGATGGTTCGACTTCACGATTTCAACGGGTGCTGTGTTTCGCTTTAGCGCGAGCGTGGACTTTAAGGTTGGAATGCCGACGAAGTGGCGAAACGACGATGGGCTTCGGGGTGGTTTCCAAGGGACTGCTTCGTGCCGAAAACGCCTGGACGACTCTCGAGTCTCGGCCTGACTCGACCTGCCTCGAGTCTGCCTGACCCAGTTTCGCCTTGCACAACCTACGCAGCCACCCTCTCCAACCGGGGGTGCTTTTGCGTAGGCGTGGTCGTATCTGGTTGCGACTGGTAGGAGTCGAGGGGTGAAACGTGGTGGTGGATAACAGGGCGTGTCGCTGTACCACCAATCCTGGTGCGAACGTCACTTTTGACGTCAGAGGGAAAAAGAGAGTGGAAGAGAGCGAGCATGCCAATTTCTCTTCTTGTTTGCTTTTTGTTTCCGGGGCTTCTTTTTGTTTATCCTAGCCGCGTGCGGTTTCCGCGACGGATGTATTCGCTACCGACACTTCTGTGCGTTTATATTTCGTTTGCTACCTCAGACGGCGGGCCGAGATGGGAAGAGTCTCATAGTAGTCGGGAAACGAGAATCTCGTGCTCTCAACGTCGGTGATGCGCGGAAATGTGTAGAGAGATTGAAGTTCGAGACGGTTCTGAGGGATGGTACGTTGCTGTCCATAAATTTCAAGGCGTATGTATTCCAACAGACGTATGATAGTTATGCTACACGCCCTTTGGGGTTTTGTACTTGCAGACTCTTGGTGAAATATTAGCTACATAGAATATATTTTCTCTATATATATGCAATTATCAACCTTATGCTGGATTGATATTTAAGTTCAAAGCTGATCTTTAAGAATAAAGAAATGTATTGTGATGTATGATTATATGTAGTTGAATATGAAATGTGACGACTTTCTTTTTGAAGAAGAATGTATGTATTAGGAAATCAAAGGTTTATTATAATGCCACTTTAAGTTATCCAGCATATATAAATTTTATATCGTAATGAATCTGATATATAGAACAATTAGCATGTCATCGATCTAACAATCGGAGAACGTTTTTAAAATGTCAAATTTTCAGGTCGCGCATTGAGAACAAGAATCGGGCATTCATTAAAGTGCGCAACGAGCTATCGTGGAAAAATCTAATTGCTAATTGTCCGATTTCTTTCTGTGGAAAATGTCGCGACGCCTGCGTCGTCTTTCTCTGGCTAAGGTGGGTCGGGGGCGAAGAACGTGAACAGGTAGGTAAACAGGGACGGCGATACTGGAAAAGGAAGAAACGGTGGTTACATGGACCAAGGGGATGGGAAGGACAAAATGGAAGGCAACCAATAGGATGCCGGGACAAAATGGCCGTCGGTGAATTTAATCAATACCTTCCTCCGTCCTTCGTTGTGGGTGGAGGACAGGACAAGACCCAGAAAGGGCCAGGAACGTAACTAGAAGTGCCAAAATGCATGCACGTACTCGTCTCATCGAGGTCAATATATCTTGTGTCTTATGTAAGAACGTAAATCCTCCACGTGGCCACATCCGATATAATGTACGAGAACTTGCTGTTTTCGTCGTTGTACGTTGCGTTAATACATCGTAAAAGAAGGAAAATTCCAGTTGAAATCAGAAACCTTCGCTTTTACCAGATTATTATCATAAACTACCTGTTATCATAAAAAATATGAAATATACAATGAATTTTATAAAATATACTACGATATACTACGTTTTTATAACCCATGTATTTCTGTACACGTGTTCTCGGGTGTCTAAACTCACAGATATTACTCAACTAAGATCCGAAAGACTCGTATAATATGCGAGATATTCAAGGAAATACTAGGAATTGATACCATTAATCTGAACTTACGAATACCACTCGGATATTCAAATAATATCCAAAAAAATGTGGATACCAAGTAATATCCGATATTCCTGAGTATTTAGGATTGACACTACTAATTCAAATTCATAGCTAACACTCGAGTATCTGTGTGTGAATAACTAGATAATCTAAAAAATATTTGAGTACTCGGATGTCCAGGTAATATGAAATTTGCGTATATAGACCATTAAATGGCTTTTAATTAAATTTGTTAAGTTCAACTATTAATTGAACGATCTTTAATTTCCTCCGCTCATATCAGTTGTCAATCAAACGATCTTTGATTAAATTGAAATCAATTGCCAATTAATCAGTTTCCAATTGTATTAATTTATATCAATCGTCAATTAATTAAATTAATTACTTGCAACTCTGTGCACATGTAAGTTTAATATTTTCCTTTACGAAGTGATATCATATGTCCTGAATAAAACATCATCCTGAAACATGTTGCAGCTTCAAATTGCTCAAGAAAAGGTAAATCAATAACATCATACATAAAATCAGGGTCCATACTTTCATCATTTTATACACATTACCAAAAATTCATTATTGTAGATTGAACTATTGATTATAAATTGAACTATTCGTGGTTTATTCATCACTTATATATATTTATCTATATGTAAAAGAATATTTCCTTGATCTCTTTTGTAATATGTGTATATTACCACAAGATATAGAGTAACATAATAACTTACAATGATTTACAACGATCTACATAGTACTCAACCGAACCGAGAGTGAAGAGTTCGACTGTCACATTCTTTTTCTTGCTAAAAAAGAAAACTTTGTGATTCGCACTTTTGTACATAAATTGAAATAAGGAGACATTATCCTTGAAAAGCTTTAGCACTAAGTTTTCACGAACAACAACTACCGACTTGAAGTGACTGTTTTAAAAGGGGATCTAAGTTATTTTACTATGGTAGGTAGAAAGAGGGCTAAGTCGATTTAATGGAACCACGGTCAGATAGCATCGATCCCGCATCCACCTCCCGTACTTCGAAGAAGGGTAGCTTCGTCACGAAGAAACTGACAAACTTCCTGTTCTTCATCACGAATCTTTCGGGAAACTTTAAATTAAACTGACATCCCGTGCAGCGTTCGGAAATAGATTTGCTATTTAAATATATGACGTTGTTAAAAACATAGGGTATTTTATTGCTCACCGCGGTACTTTTTGTTGCTGATGTTCCTTTCTTTTTTATCTGTGATACATACAAAGTACCTTGCCTGTTGCAGAAAAATAAGAAGGTTTTGATAAACATTTTTATCAAGCTTTGGAAAATACGTTCCGCTTATTCATTTGGTGACTATGAGTTATTTTTTTAATTATCAGGCTTTATTCAATCAGGCTTTATTAAATATCAGCCTTTATTCAAGTTAAAAGTAAAGTATTTATTGTGATTAATTGCTATCGAATTCTTTGAATCTTCTGTAATTTTCTCCAACCATTCTGCAAATGGAGAGATATCTAAACGATAATATTGTAAACCACGTTTTTTACAGATAATTTATATTTATATTGACTTATATATTATTTACATTAATCTTAAGTAGGAGTAGAATATGATTTACAATTTTTTAAATAAATAATGTATATTCATTCAATGTTTTATCAGATTTGTGATTGGCATGTAAGATTTGAATATAAATGTGCCACCTACTTTCTAGCGATTATATCAACTTTATGTTTGTAGATTTGTGTGTATCAACTTTATGTGTGTAGATTTGTGTAGGTATCGCTACTCCATTGATTCAATAAATAATGAGTAAATGTTTACGACATTGCGTCGCCACATCTTATCGATAATCTAATGTGCACTTTGCCCGTGCAGTTGAATGAGCATTCCTTATCATTATTTCTTTGTGAGAAGTTTTCACTACTTTAAGAAAATATTTATACGTTTATCTATAATAAATAACTTAATTTTATTTAGGTAAATATTATCTTCAAAAGCGTTACTGCAGCAGGGAAGAATCAAAAGTTTGGTAGACAAAAGATAATGATTGAGCGAAGGTTGAATATAATTAGTTTAACTAGTTCATTGATCACTCTAGTGCGTTGCTCTCGAATTTCTTCTTTTAATCAGTTTACAAGCACTTACCTATTACGTTATAATCTTTTGTATCTAATCTTTCTTTAAAATTTAGTATTTTCTAAAACAATCAATCGAACTATGATCGTTTCAGCGAAGATGAAAGGCTAATTATTTTATCTAATTGCGCAATATATTTTATCTTACGTATTGCAAAATTAATAATACTATTCGAAAATTTGAAAAAAATTTTCAAATTTCTAAATTTCTGACTATGTCAGAAGTATTTTCATTTAATGTTATTTCATTATTTGTTCTTGTAAAATTATAAATGCATTGTGGATACATTGCGGATAGTGAAATAAATATGACGTGTAAATATTAATATTCTTACACATACATACACATACACACACACACAGCCCATTGAGTTTTAATTTCTTATGAATTAGCAGAGATATATAGATTGTTTAGAGATGTTATCACATATATCGCAATCTCAAGACATGATTTGTATGTAACTGGACTGTACCGATTGATAGAACTTTAATATGATAGGAATTGTCGACGATTGAGCAGTCCAGTCAGCAACGCGCATCGTAAAGCTGCAAGTCTCTCGTTTTATTTTGCACGATTGAATCAAAGTGACTTGGCACATATTATTACTGTAAATATTGTATTTAAAGGTGAGTTAGTTATTTGATCTGTGTCGTTTTTCATTGTGACATTCGTAAAAAGTGGAGAAAGTGACAAAAATTCATTGTTTTCAACGTAAACGCTCTCACTTTACTGCTTCGTCTTATTTTTTTAAATTTTGAGTGAAAGTAAGATTTCACCGTACATACAATATCTGTAATATAGCTAAGTATATTATCGTTATACGTTAAGTATATTATCGATATACGTTATACTAAATCCAACATTTATAAAGATAGAAATAATGGCTTTCATACATCTTGCATGCAATGACACAATGTTTTGCGTTTGCAAAGTGCATCAATAATGAGAATAGTCGCTGTTAATTGATCCTTTCAGCAAGATTTACTGATTGTAATGTCCTATTTGCAACTGAAGCATCAGTTATAAATGTAACATTTCAATGAAGAATACACTGATTGTACTTTAAAGAGCATGCTTTGACAGAACACATATACTTCAGTCGCTTTTGAGATAAATACGAAATCCACAAACAATTCAACACTAAAGCCCAATGTTCATCAATATGCGTGACGTCTATCAGCGTAAGCGTTAATTACATCATCTAGAATCCCACAATGAGACTGTTCCTATCCTCGTTCATCTCACACAGCGGCTACCAAATCCCGCTTCGACACCCTCGCATATACTCGGGAGCGGTCGAACTCCAGAAATTCCTTCTTGGCCGTACGTGCGCCCCTCCCGGCGCGGCTGGCATCGGAACTTGAAGTTCCACATCCACTTCAGGTATTGATTAGCCATCACTTTCAGATGACGCCTCCGCTCCGGTGGGTGTTCCTGTTTGTATTGGTGGGTTGCGCCACGAGCATCCCTTTGCCTTTCGTCAACGACGCATGCGTTTTGCTTTGCCACCCCAGGGCTAGATCGTCTCCCGAGGGAGTCTGCGAGCTCCGGGGAGCCCAGTCCGGCTCCGTCCTGGACCTGGCGCGGATTATCGTCAGCCGCTGTCTGAAGCTATGCGATCATCAGCAGCCGTCCTCCGCCCGGGTTAGCTGTTTCGCTCTGAGATCGTTCCTCGGTACCCGCCGAGGATGTCATTGCCCGTCGACGCACGTTATGCGCACCAACGCGAGGATCCCTTCGTTGGTGGACGAACTGGCAGAAGACGTCGTCTCCCTTTCCTTCGGAGAAATCGTGATATCCGCGCTCCACGCGGCACTGCTCCGCGAAGACGTTGATGCTGAAGGGCACGACCTAATTGTCGACGATTACGAATCTGGAAGTCGTCTGGCACACGATGCAGAAAACGAGAAGTCAAAGCAACACGACGTCGAGCAGCCTCCGACGGGTAACAACGGTCACGGCACGATACTCCTGCAGGGTGAGCAAACGGACAGCAACGCGGGGTCAGACTCCTTCGTGGGGGATGATGACGTCGACTGGGAGAAATGGTGCATGCATCAGTGCAACATCGGCCTTGGCGGTAACGCATGCAATTGTGACATCATACCGTGACTCTCACCTCACACCGTGAGGGAACACGTCGAGGAAGAGGTAACGGGGAGGAGTTCGCATGGGAGGGCTTGAATTTACATATCTTGTAGGTTAATCGGTCCGATGGTCCGTTTAGGTTAAGCGACTTCAAACGTAATTAGAGAGAATTATAAACGAGGGACGCTATAAACTGGAGCATGTATGATATTTTTCGATTTTGATTATTTCAACTGTCACAATTTCTCTCTCTCAGCAGTTCATTATCTTAATACGTAGTATTAGTATTTCCTCTGAGCGAGACAGTTCAATAAATTATTATTCGGCAGTCTTAACACACTTCGCGCTATGTGTATCTTGATCTTTGACAACAAACGTCGAATTACGACCTAGATTGTTTTCTTCGTTATAAAAAAAAGGGGATTTGTACTTTTCTAATTTTTATATATGTCTTTGTATTATCACTTGCGTACAATTAATTTTAGATAAATCTCTTGAATATATTTACTTTATAGTATGAAAATATAAAATATGAAAAGTTCTATAGAATCTTTTGCTAACGTCCGACATGTTAAAATACATCAAACAAAATCGCGGAACGTTAAGTTAATGTTTGTAATAGAATTCATAAGATATTTTCCTTAATATGTGTAACATTGATGTAACTGCTTTAGGCTTAAGAATTCTACACAAGGTCCGGTTCACACGACTCGTGTTATACTTTGCCTCGTTTAAGGAAACTTTTATCTTGCAGTAAATTCCTATCGTTATTCTTATCTTATCAACTTTGACAGAGCTTGAGCATCTCAGATAACATGTATTTTGAGGTGAGAAATGCGAGCATGCAACGAAATCGTAATCTGCACATAATAAAATACATTTTACTTGTATCTTTTAACAATAATAATCGCATTGCATTGAATGTAATTAACGCAGCAAAAAATACATACCAAAAAGAAACGATTTTAACAAAAGTTTCTTTGTAGACTTCGTATTTTACATATATATCTTTGTCTCTTTCAGAAATACGTGTGTTTCATTAAATAATTACATAACAAACTATGGCGTAATAAAGAGTTATTCCGTACAAATTTATTGATTATGCACAATTGCATTTTCTTATTAAAGCAAATTGATTATTTTGTCTATACGTTGGTTGAATAAGACTCTGATCGAAGGAATTGCGACGTGTGAACAGGACATCGATGTGTGATATGTGTATTATGCAATAAATTCTATTTGTATGCACGCATGATATGTAATGTGCATTCATGCGTTGAATGTAATTTACCTAGCGACCGATAGCTTTTACACGACAATAGAGTTAAATAAATAAGCGACAAGACAAAATCCAAGTCTTCCATTTTGTAGCCGATTTGTTACTTTGGCGGTAGTGACCGCTTTACGCGACATTACATAAACGATAAATAGAGTGATCAAACACAGATAGTTACTTGTTGTTTAATACGATAAGTCCTGGCACGAAGGTCGGCCAACACGTCATCGATCGTCATTGATTGCTTCCGATCGAAGAGCTATCGATCGCAGGAAGTGATATCGATCATACGACGAGCAGTCGGTGCGTTTGTTATCGATTGCTATCGATTAAAAACAAAAAAAGTTGTGACGCGACAATAAGACGTAGATCTAGTATGCCTATGCGATGCATTTTCGATCTTATCATGCTCTCGATTATCGATCGGCAGACACACACCCACATTTTTCCTCTTTTCATTAATTTAGATCTTTTTAACATAACAGTGATTAAACAAAGAGTTACTTGTTGAGTGCCTGAGAAAAATGTTACAACTGTAATATACTTTATATATAATAGATCCAGTATCAAGAGAGAAAAGGAAACGTATATATACAAGAATATATGATAAATATATAGGATCGAACGATTATCGAGAGCATTATCAAGAATCGGTTATAATAATCCGTTATCTGGGCAGTAGATGTAATTGCAATATAATCTGTAAATATTTATATAAGTCTTTTAAAATAATATATATATAAGAAAGATGAAAAACCACTCGGTATATCAGTTTTTTTATATTTATGTATTTACTAAACACACGATTTGTAATAGTCGCAAACATAAATAGCTATATAATAACATAAGTTAGATTTTATTATCTTAAAAGTTTGACAAATAAAAAATAATCAAAATACTTGCAAAGTTCTTCAATATATTTATTCGTGTAAACAGTGTAGCTACATTTAATCTCCTAATTATATTTATACTTATGCTGTAACTGTAAATTGTGTATATATATATAATGCGAAGGTTTAATACACTTGTGCTTTGTCATACAGTAATATAAACAATGATTGTTGGAATAAAAATGCTGAAGAGATTTTAATTATATTTCTTACTATTTAGTATTATTACAAGATATTCCTTTTAATACATGTCCTGCTTTATAAAAAAATCAATATGTTATGAATAATGAGATAAGAATATATATATATATATTTGTCGTAAGATAAGACACTACTACACTTCTTTGATGATAACAGTAATATCTCTATTTATCTCGAAACAAAATATTAAAATAGAAGATGTATCATTTGCTGAAAGTACAGTAATATGTTTTATCAACTGATGATAATGTATACCTAAAAAGCATATATCAACTGTAGCTGAATGTTATCATTTGTTGATTATTGAACGATTGACAATCAAGAAATAGTTATTTGCTAGTTGACTTTCGCAACTAATAATTTTTTTTTATAATTTTATTACAACGATCAATAGATAATTTCGCTGTTAATCTTGTACTTTTATATTTTCTGTATAAAATCAAATTGTCTAATAAATATTTTTGTGTACAATTATTTGTAATTTATAGAATTTATAGAATAATATCGTTATGTGTTGCAAAAATTAATGTAACGATTAAGCTTTCTTTGAATTCTGTTTTTTATAACAACATAGTAAAATTTGAATTAATATATATATATCAATTTTTTAATAAAATTTTCAAAAAGACATAGTTTTAAATAAATATTAAACAGTAATTTTATTTACATTATGCCGTAATCAGTTCTGATACGAATTTCAACATATTGTCTATTTGAGGCGATCGATGCAGTTTTTATTTCCCTGAAGTAAAAGGCAATCAGGAAGCCCTCAATTTCATTACACTCTCAGATAGCTTATTGTCTGCTTTTTACTTTGCAATATCACACTTCATATCCCACAGCGCAAGCATCCCTCTATAAAAGCGGATTCAACGTCGAAGAGGTATCAGTCGAGTTCCAACCATCTCTCGGATACAGCTCACTCTTTCAGGTAAAAGCATCATGTATATTCTATTTATAATTATAATAAATTGTGACTTTTAAATCTCTTAGTTCTATAGAAGAATGTAAATTGGCTATATTCAGCCATAAGGTGTGTCATAACAAATATTTTTTTATTTTAATAACTTCATAATTCCGTAAACTTTCTGCGGGCTTTTCGCCTACTTGTTAGTCACTGTCGGATATTACGAATTTTGATATTTCATAACGAATCAATATCTCGTTGGGCAAACTCATTGATGAGTTCACTTGCAAATAATGTAGGTCGACTGCGTTTGATAGAGACATTTGTCTTCTGACCGTTTCCTCCGGTATAAAAGCTCGCAGCTTTTACTCCGTTTGTAACATTCGGTGACCGACGATCATCTAAGAATCAGGCAGTGTTTCGCTCGTTCGTTCGCAAGTAAGCTTTTCCGTGCAGAAACAGATTTATCACAATTCTTTTTAACATTTCTTATCAATTATTTCCAATAAAGTATTCACGAAATATTAGTAATTAATTCCACAATAAACGGAATGTAATCACGTTCGTAAAAAATCGCAATTATCAACGAATAAAGTTTTTATTATTTTAGGTGGGAACAAAGAAATCGTCAATATGGTTTCTACTCGTCTCGCCCTTGCCCTTGCCGTTATTATGGTAATCCTCGCTCTCAGCGTAGATGCTGCCTTTAGAAAACCACCCTTCAATGGTAGTATATTTGGCAAACGATCCAACACTGTGACCGGTAAGTACTAATTAATATAGAACTGTCTTAAACATTTATATTCTTAAGCTAATCTATGCTAGATTATGATAAGATAAGTTTAGATAAGAATTATCTATATGATAAGAATTAGCTTAGATAATTATAAGATGAAAACTTTTTAATTCATTTGTGAAGGTGAGGATTATTTCGTTTCGAATATATCTAGATAAAAAATAAAATTATATATATGCCGATTCATCTAGATAACTCTTAGATAATATTATTTTTAAAGCCAAATATATATAAAAACAGTTATGAAAAAGATTACAAATTTATAAAAAGAATATAAAAAAATATATAACAAGTGTACATTAAATATATACTCTTATTTATAAGTCTTTATTATGTAAAAACAATTTTTTACATGTACTATTCGATAGACAATTTGTGCAAAGAATATAAATTTGTTGTCGGTTTATTCTGATTATAGACGAATACCAATGCAATTTCAATCTCAATGCAATCTGATACTAACGCAAATGTATAATAACGGCAATATTTACGTACTACGTAAACAATTATATATTTCAATATTTTACACATTTGCAGTAATAAAAGTATCTAAACACCATCTTAATTAATAAAATAACACTTTTTTCCATCCAAGATGCGGATGAAGATCGTATTGTTTTATTATCTAGATGAAGATAAAATGACACCAACATTTTTATTTGGGTGATTATCTATATATCTTTATCTAGGTAAAAGCAAACACTGGTTATATTGCTTGCAACTGTACTTGATCGTAAACTTAACTCCATCTGTTAGATACACCTACATAAAAATACCGACTGAGCATTTATACATTATATTATTTGATAAAAACTTCTTGTGTGTTGGATTTATTCTTTACTTTTAATTCTTTTCCTTTTATATGTTACCTAATTCTTTGAAAAATATTGAAAAATAACATTTACCTAATATTTTATAGCACATTTTTAGAATATATTTTCTAGTTTGAATATCATTAAAGTTTATGAAATCCTCTCTTTTGAATGAATTAGTTATGCGATTATTTGTTGTTCAGTATTTTCATTGCTGGATAATAAAAAATTAATTGTTTAACGCAATATCTTCAGATTACGATGTTACCAGCCGCTCTCTGTCAACTATTTGTGAGGTTGCCAGCGAAACGTGCACTGCTTGGCTACTTCGACAAGATTCCAACTGAAGATAAAATGCTGACCCAGATGTTTTACACGACTTCACCGACTGATCAACTCATGAAACGATGTAATCAACCGAGCTCCTGTAAAGACCCCTAAACGTGCGCTTGAAAGTTCGTTACATTGTCTCCTGCCAGTACTTGTTGTTGCATTATGTTACATACTTAATCATAAATTTATATTTATCAAAACGATATTGTAAAATTACGATAGTTTAAGCTTTCGTGATTAGCTATGTTTATTACAAGTGTCACGAATAAAATATCATGATTTGAGGAGCTAATTAGTATTGTTTAAATCATTTTCTACTTTTAATGTTTTCATCATATCATTTTGATTAAACATGTATTAGCAACGGATTCTATCCAATATAACTTTATGTTTGCATATTGGACAATAATATCGCAATTATTTCTCAATAATTATAATACAAAATAATCGCCTGTCAAAATTAGATATTAGGGATAATGTAACATGATCAGTCTCTGTTAACTCAACGCCATGTTAAATTTGGCATAATTTATCAATTTTACGAGTTCATTGGGATCCTGTCAAACGTCGACATTCTGAAATATAGATCGAAAACGATTTAACATGGAAAGCACGTTCTCTCTATTCACTTACCAGGATAAGGGTTACAATCTATTGTTCCGACCCGAGAAAAAATTCACATGTGGATCAACTGCAAAAGTATTGACGCATATCTGATTCATCTAATTTATAGGCAATTGTGTGAAACATTTCGTATTTATATATCGATGCCTTTTGCTTACAAAAATTTAACTACAATAAAATTTGCATTTCCTGGAAAAGTGTTTTTGCATTGAAAATTATTAAATTTGATTTCCAGATATAGTAGCGATAGTTGCATTTAATGGCAAAACGAATTCAGTGATATATCTTAAAAACGTATTACATGCGAAAAATGCAGAATCAAATATTCTTTCGTGTAGTAATAAGAAATTGTCAGACGACACTCACACGGACAAAGGACAAAAATTCTCCCACTGATAAGAATCGATCGAGCAATTTATTCTCCATACTATAGGGGTGTCTGCGTTAATTCACAAGGCGCACACGAGTTAAATATTTAATTCGTCTTCAATTTTGGATATAAATATGGGATGCCTTGTCACGTTAAACTCATTACGTCCAAGTGAACTTTAGGTAAGCGACATATTATCTATACACTAATCACTAATCTGATACATTATAATCAGAATTTTCATGTATTTTTTTTATACTTAAAAAAAAGTGCACTTCTCAATAGTTTCTCACATCTCTACGATATCGAATTAGAATAACCAATATTTTCTACGGTTTTGAGGAAGAAAAGTAAATGTCATTCTCATATTTGAATAGAATATCTGCTTTCTACGATATTTTAAGGAAAGTAGCGACCGTATTTGAAAAATAATTTCTATCTGCGATTTGTAACTAATACACCGAGATTGCATTATTTTACGTAATCATAATAATAGTTTGCATCAAAATGATAACTTATTTTAAATATATTAATTTACTATTAATTAACTTATTTTAAATATATTAATTATTTATTAATTTATTTACAAATAATGCTTTTAGAATCTCAGAGCATAAATATAAGTTGTAGAATATTACATAGATTAAAACTGTCATCAAACGATAATTTCAAAAATCACAATTTTGTCAATAAGATTAAATTTACAGCTACGCCGAAGTCCCGATTTTTCGCTCCAAATTCTCGATCGCGCACGTTGGTTCTTTCGGAAATCCTTTATTTATTTTTATTTGCGTCATACCCTGATACATCGCAATACACCAAACATCTCCTTTACGTCCTACGACGTCCTACAACGTATCTAGTCTACAGAATGCATTTTATTCGTGCGCAAGCTCCTGGTTGAATATACTCGCGCGTGTTCCGCGCGGGGGAGAACGCGAGTGTACAAACAACTGGCAGAATTCAAATGCGATGGGGTTTCCCGACGTGCAAACTGCACGTCGATTCTCCTTCGCCCACAATTCTCGAAGCACTCTTTGTCCACTCTTCGCGGTAATGGAAGAAGCCGTACGCGAAAAATCGCTCAGTGTTCCCTGAACGCCCGTCCGAGACGCGCATCCTTCCTGCGGGAGTCGTCAGAATCTTCGGCAGTCACTCACGGGTCGGCCGCGATCGAGAATGCTACGTCGCGGTTGGCAGTTTCTCATACGCAGTAGTAACTCTTACGCTCGTGTTTGAGGCGCGTAATCGATTATGTGCTGCCCGGAAAAGAGTCACTCTCGAAGATTCAATTGTGTTTCATTCGTTGCAGGTGCTACGATTTTCTCGAGATGATGCCGAAAAGGAGTCATACTGGGCAGATCGGAGGTGTTTTCTTTAATGGTAAGCTGAATATATCATTATCCTGTTTTGTGTTTTCGTAATAAATCTACCTAGAGAATGTGTGTTTGTGTTCACTTGAGTATTAATTAAAAGATTAGCTCCTTGCGTTGGGATAATGTCTTCTGAATGTTGCGCTCTCGCGAGCCGAATGTGCGCATGTAGCTAATCAAAAACTTGATTGACTTGATCTTATTATTTTGTAATAACGAAACTCTTAAGAGAACTCTGCGAGATTATGTAAAGTACATATTAATCGAATTACACACCGAGATATGCTTTCGTTCTTTTCGAGTGAATTTAGGTAGACCCGTTCGTTTTACGAGCTCGTTAGTTAAATCTCAACGCAAAAAGTCAATTTTACCTCTAAATCTAAATTTTAAGACGCTTAATGTTATATTTTGGGCAATATATATCTAGCTTTTCTCGTTGGAGTGATCACATTGTTGATCTATCAAAATATCGCAAAAGCGGAAGAGGTACCAGCGTTTTTTCTGAAGATCGCGAAGATACCAACGGTACCTCGAGTAGGACGAAGCGGCAAATTTGAAGATTTCTTTTACAAAGCCGAGAAGCACATACCACGAATTGGCAGAAATATATATAGTCAGGTATCTGATAATTAGAATTTATGTAACTGTTATAAAATAATTTTTGCTTTATATACTTATTTATATCAACTTTTACTCAATGAGATTACGTAATGCTTATTGTACATATTTCAAGTCAAACGATCCTCTACCATCGCAAAATGAGCAGGAAACTTATTCTGATTTGACGAAAAGACGAATCGATTATTCTACGAAAGGTTAGATTAATTGATATATTTTTTCATATATAAAGAAATTATTCTCTCCGCATAATCCTTCAACATACTGTTTTTATTAGTAGCACAAGACTCATGGTCTTGGCAGAACTTCCCTCTTGCCATAGAGGGTCCTAAGGAATTATGGCGAACATTATCTTTATATGCCAGAGACGACACTGATGAGTAAGTGAAACAGCACACTCGTAGAGTTCTAGATTTACTGAGAAGTGACATTGAGATTTGGTATATCGAAAGTTGCTATTTTTATGCATTGTGATGTGTAAAGTTAACCTCAGTTACTTTAAGTAGAAGAATACTCATCTCATAATTAGTTAGAATTAGTTAATAATTCTGTACATAAAAAAGTACTTTATTAAGTTGATATACTAAAAATATATAATGAAAATTACAACTTGGTGAAATACTTATGTACTGCTGTGTAAGTAATATGCCTCTTGGGCTTTGTGATTCTTAATATATATTCTTAATAATAGCTTATAAAATTTACTTTTAAACTTTTTGCCTCTTTGTCAAGCGCTGTAGATATTCGATGATACTCGATATTTTAATCTTCATATAAATTTTAAAAAATATTACAAAATTCCTAAAATATATAAAATGTTTCTTCATGTATATCGTAGCGAATAATTACTTAATTGATTCAAGCATCGATAACGAGGTGTGGCACAGAAAGAAGAGAACTGGACCTAGACCAGTGATTACGCAAACCAACTAGCATGAACACAAGAATCTTTCATGACTTTGGGAACGTCAAATACAGAACATTATACGGCCATCGCAGCTATGGTGACGGGTTATAACCAAGAATAATAAATACATACAACTGAAGTGTATAATAAATATATAATAGAAGTGTGATTTCACTTTCATCCTCCTCTAACTTCTTCAAGTTGAATCTGTATAATTCTTATCAGTAAACGATCAATGTTCTGCGTTGTCATAATTTATTTTTCTCAGAAATATTGTACAATATGTTGATAAATATTCAAGATTCTCGTAGAAATAACAATTTAGAGTATAGATTCGTAATATACATCATATTATAATAATTTTATTGACTGTCTTCTTCAATATATGTGTGTGTGGATATTTATCTGATAATAATAAAATTTAAAAAATTTGACTAATTCCTTTTTTCCACATTTTTTTATTTTTGTATTTATAATTTTTCCCCCTATTTTCATCAATTAATCTTTCATAATCAAGGTAGTTAATCTCATAATAGTGTTGATTTTTGTTCATTCTGATTACACGTTATTACGGGTGAGAAAACATACTTCCGAATGCAATTGACACTTTCGATTTTATTCACATTTGAATATTTAATAACAATCAAGATCGTATGCCATCTATGAATTTCAGCGAATACTGTTTCCGGCAATGTTATCGATCCATATTCTTCGACGGAATAAAATTCTCAACTATTCTTTATTGACACTATCGCGTTGTTACATAGCAAAAGAACTAACGGAGCTTAAAAACAGTCTAGAAGAAAATAACAAAATGAGACGAATATTTGCTCCAAAAGAGAAAAGTAAGAGGAAAAATTGTCTATGACAGTGATACAATAATACATACTCATATCCAGACATCGAAATTATGGACTGAAATGGAAGCAGACTGCAACAATTGCAGAGAAAATAATTTTCTACCGAGCACTGTATGTTTTGTTTAATTAATCTGATACTATGTTTGTACGGGCACCTGTAATTTTCCGTAACTTACGGAAAATTGCTCATGCAATCGAACCGATACTTATGAAGGACTAGCTTTTCGCTGCAAGGCGTCTCGCACGGCAGTTGTTCGTTAAAATTGCAGATGCGGGGCCCTCTTCTTCGCATCGGTCGTCATGTGACAAATAACACTTCACGATGGCATTACCGAAAACGTGCGTGTAACGACCGAGGATCGATGTAATCGGCAATTATCAACCGTGTGTAACGGTCGGGAAGTCACGAGAGCAGACTGGTGTGAGATGGACGTTGATATCGTCAAAGTTAAACACTTGGAAAGGCAAGGCTACCCTTATCGCTCACGACGTCGAACAACACTTGCGTGAAACCCGATCGCATTTTTCCAAATGTATGCAGCTTTCTAAAGATGAAAACTACATGCCCGCACGATCTCTCAAGTGTGATAGAGATCTTTGGTATATTTAAATGTATGAATATTGAAGTTTCGCCGTGCGTTTTTTCTGCGATATTCGTTATTTCTCCTTTTCGATTGTATTATTTGATTGTAAATTACCCGCGTATTCGAGTATCTGATGCAAACGAATGCCTGGAGTCAAAAGTTACATGTAATACTGATTTTCAATCTGTTATTTATTTTTATATGAGTTGATTTAGATCACTATTAATAATTGTCACGCTGAGAAAAAAAACTTGAAAATTTATTTGTGGAAGATAAAGTTTATTCGGAGAAGTAAACTCTATCTCATAGAAATAAACTTTATCTTACGAATAAATTTTCAAATATTTTTTTTCAATTATTTTTCTCAGTGTACTTGAAATTTGTCCTATGTGGGATATTTAAATTTGAATTTAAAATCAACTTTGAGTATTTCATTTGAATCATATAACGCGAAATTACATTTATAATCGCGATTTAGCTGAAAGACTCGCATCTAAATCTAAATTAAAATCTGAGTATTTTATTTGAGTTTTAAAAATAACGACTATACATATACAAGTCTTAGTCTCTTGTTTCCCTGAAATATTATTTGCATTAAACACGATATTCGAGTACTCAGGTAATAAACAAAGTAACCGGGAAGTACTCCAAATACTTGGGTATCCGAGTATTAACTCGTACTCCACTGACACCACTAATATATATAACGCTCGGTAAAGGAAAGCGAGAAGATCGTCGGTTGCATACAAGACGTAAACGTGCAATTCCGCATCGTCCGATAAACGGCGCCGTCCGAGACGCGGCACGTAGTACCGCGAGGCGTCGTTTAATGTATACGAGATGCTGACGGGCGACGTAACGACAGGTATAGATAAATAGGAAAGTGGAAAGCGAGCAAGCAATGGCGTAGCGATTTTGCATGAAAACGAACGCGTGGCCCCCTCCGGTTGTCACGATTACGAATGCCGCTCCTTATTAGAGGCAGCTTAGGCTCCGTATGAGGTAGAAGCGGTTATGATAATGAGGAGGCAGAACCTTCACAGGCCACGTGATCATTTTCAGCACGTGACGATACGAACGTGGGTGGACTGGATCCGAATGAGGAGGAGTCGACCTAATGTCGACTCGCGCGAGGTAAATGTTCCTTGCATCCGCCGTCGATAAATTTCCTAGCGATTCTTGATACCATAAGAATCACACCTTTGGGTCAATCAAAATTTCTTGAAAAAAATATTTTTGAATATTAAATAGTAATAATAATAATAATATTCTTATTATTATATTATTATATATTTTCTCAAAAAGAAAATATTATTTTTTATTTTATCATCTCTCATTTTACTGCTTGTATAATAACAGTTCTTCAATTTTAAACATCCATTTTTTAAATATTTAATATTTTTTATCAAAATCTCAATAATAATTTAATTTTTCTAATTAGTACTTTATTAAAGAAATAAACTACGTCATAATAATTGCAATTAGGATATGAATACAATTAACACGAAACAATTATTTACTGTTTAGAATATTAAAATATTTTCTTTTTTTTACTAACATAAAATATATCAACGTTAGGAAAAACTTCACATAACTGCACATAACTACAGTCGAGAGTGTCACGTTGGAACCCAAGATGTCGCCAGATAAACCATACGAGGTATATATTTTGAGAAGTTATCGTTAGATAGCGCCATTGATCCGTCAAATATAAGCCATTCTGCGCCACTGGTCACTCCCTGTAACAATAAATTGTTATAATTACAATAATTCTTGCCTTTAAAGGACTCTTTGTGTTTATGTCTTGTCGCCGCAACCAGTAATTTTAATTCATTATGCAGTAATGAGCCACAAGGCGACTTACTCTCTTGCCACGGTGACCTAAATCCAAATTATCGATAAGCGGCACTTTTCGTCTGCCATATCTTTCGCAATATAATTTTACCGTACATTTTCAATTAAAATCTTTACTAATGTTTTCATGGTTTTACTTGCGCATCAAGTCAATCAATTTCAATCAAAAATATAGGCAACCAGCTTAAGAAGCTTCAAATAACAATACAAACGTATCTTATAGCTTCATCTTTTTAGCTAAATATAGCTATACGTATAGGTCTGTTTATGTTTTAAGATAAGTATAGCTCTTAACTTTAACTATTTGCAACTTGACGCAAGTACAGGTACGATTATTTGTAAGCAGTAGTTACTAACACTTTTTACTGTTGTAAAAAGATACAGATTATCTTCCAATATAACTTCGCTCCCCTTCTGTCTCGCAAATAGGTAAATAAATCATCCGCACGACATACGTTTAACATAATTTTCCATACAAATTATGAGACAACAGTTATAATAAAAAAATTCGTAAAATACGAATTTCTAAGTATGGTAATCTATATTAGTATTTTTCGCCGTGCAATGGAGTATTGTTCAATTGTAATGATTACTCCCTCGCTTATATATATGATCCTCGGAGCAATCCCTCCGCTGAACTGCGATTAAAATCTGCTCATGTCAATATCCCTTAAAACTGCTACAAACACACATACATACGTCCACACACCGGTGTGAACTTTCCAAATAATTGCCCCACGTATTATTTAATTTAACTAATTGCCATTTGCCCCGCGAACGTACACGTTCACGTGATCCAGCGCGATCCCTTCGGCGGAACATCCTCGCGCATCTCTGATTTTTCTCTCGTACTTTTTCGCATGGTAATCACGCCCGATGCATAATTCGCACGTGCACGAAACGTCGTTTTCTCCGCCGCTTTCCTCGGCCACGTGCGGTTTTCGTGTGGCTATTTTTCCGCGGTCGCTTTCCCCCGCGGCGCGGCGTGCTAGCTTGTGCGAGGGGCGCCCTTTTCGCGAGATGCGTCGTGAGGATACCTCCGAGCCCGCCACTACGTCGACGAGTATGTACGTCGAGCGCGACGCGGGACGGTCGGGTTCGCACATAGCAATTTACGGAAACCGCACGTAACGCGCGCCGAGCCGAGCCGAGTCGAGCCGACACGAGCGTTTCTACGGAGTGTTACGTAACGGATCGACGCTAGATCGACGGTCGGAGTAACTGTATTTTCGAAGAAGCGACCGCCGAGGCGAAATCACAGAGCAAAACCTGGCCTACGGGTAGTCGCCATACTGGTGGTAGTAACGAAATATTGCTCATTTTTGCAGAGCTGCTGCGACTTCTACAAGTCCACTTATTGCATCTTGCACCTCGCCAAAGTGTTTTTCTTCGATGGACTGGACAATATGATCAAACAAATGATTCTAATTAAGTGTTATATATTCTTAAACAGAAAAGAAGACTCGATTCGTGTTACTGATTCTGTATTGTTCAAGTCTAGAAGAAAACTCGATTTTAGTACAGAAGGATTTCTTCTATAGTAAGATTTTCGTACACAGTCAGAGTTTCTCAATTATCTCTACCTCTAAGTATTAATGCAATTGAATATTCAGACGTGTACAGTGATAACAGAGATATTGTTTCTCGAGTCCTCGAAATTTCTCGTCTGATCCTCATTCTGTTATACAAATTGAAATTTTTTTCTGTGTAAATAAAACATTTTCTTATCTATAGCTAACCGTGTCAATGTCCGAGTATTCGAATAGGGGATGCTAAATCTAGTTGAATCAAAAGTCATGTTAATCATGTGTTTTGTTTACCTATTTATAAGAGGAACAGTGGAAACGAAATTACGAAATGTTTCAGAGAAAACTGATTTAAGAGTTGCCGAATACGTTTTCGAGAGTCTCGACATTTCGTGTTAATATTCTCCATTATGAAACTTAAGTGACGTATTATTAGTTGAATAAAGCTTTCTGCAAATCTATCATACACTGTTTCGAGTAACAAAAGCAATTTTCATTCATAAAATGATTGAAATCGAACGTATAAATGGACGAGTTGAAGCTCGCTAATATCTAAGAGCCGGCAAGAGACTATGGGGATTGTGGAGAATTTTCGCAGAAACCTCGAGTTAGATTAGATTAGGGACTACTAATCAAAATATATACATATATACATATATATATATATATATATATATATATATATAT